>NW_022987828.1:5046339-5224449 GCF_902827165.1 Trematomus bernacchii | reverse complement strand
TCAAATTGCTCGATCCAGTGCGTCCTGGCTGGTCTCTCCTCACGTACAGTTTAGCAATTGCTGCAATTCGCCAACGTCACACATCCATCAGTCTTCAAAAACGATCACGATCCACCCCCCACCTCCCACCACCCAGTGTCCCGAGGCAGGTGTGCCCGCCTGTCCTCCGTCCCGGGTCGGGGGAGCTGGAAGTGACCGGACTGAGACATTGACCTGGCAGCCTGCAGGCAAACTCTATGATGGGACCAGTCAAGGTGGGGGCGGTTTGGTGTTGTTTGTCCCATAAACTACACTCTAATTGGAGTATATATTTTTTCTATTTTATCTAGGGTCAACGAGGAATCCAATTTAACCCCATATTGATCGGAATTCTAAACTACTTTTCGTCTTTGAGCTCCTGCATTTTGGTTTATGTGTTTTGCCTAATATAAAATAGCCCACTCTTTAATTTCATTTGTATCTGCCTTTAAATTTGTTGGTTTAATGTAAAATTAGCACCGAAATTCCTAACAATAACCAAAGTGAATAACATAATAAAGAAATCGAAATGTTCAATGAAAAAAACTTCAAGGTCATACAGTTCCTTAGATGTTATTTAGTGTGTGTTGAGTGTAAAACGATCTTTTTTTAAATGATTGGCTTATTGATGACACATGACAGACATGTTTTGGCTACACTTCAAAAATACATTTAGCATGAATCACCCCTTTTTAGTATTAAATATTAAATATTATTTTCCCCTTCTTACCCCAATGTTGGCATATGGTGTTGCTAAAGATTATTTGGACATTAGTTGGGCATTTCAAATGAGATGAAGAATAAAACAAATGATTAAAGCGGAATAAAAAAGACAGTATAGATCAAAGCAACTTCACATTGTCCATTAATATTACCTAATAAAATGTATTCTCTTATTTTCATTGGCATAATAACATGGGGGAGAGTTAAATCAACATGGCAAAGACTGATTTGTTCTAATTTGTACTTGTTAAAGTACAGTAAAATTGTGAGGGTTTTCCAAATGAGTGCAAATGCTGTTGAATTGTAACACACAGATAAGGGATTCACCCAACCAGCTTTGTCAGATTAAGATTGTGAAACCTCAACTCATCTGTCCATACATACTGATGCAACACCAGTGCTTTTCTTTCCCATCATTTACAGTCTGCTCTGCAAACTATTATATATAAAGGTAACATGAGGTCAGGGAAAGCTGTGGAAATAAAAACTGCCCGCAGCCCACAGTGGCATCCCACTAGACTGCAATCATGCAAATGATAGGAGAAACACAGACTGATAACAACACAAATGTGCTGCAAAGAGTCATGATGAGTAAATGCACAACCTCAACGACTGTTAGCTCTGGTCTCTGACATTCATACTGTGGATGTATTATACTCACCATGTGTTTACAACTTAAAGGTAAATTAGTTATTTATGTAATGGTATGTTTTATTTTACATATTTGTTTGAATTGTGTAAATGGTTGTATTTCTTTAAAGCCTTTTTTCTTCACTGTGTTGTTCCCAAAGTCAGAACAGATTTGGGAAAGAAAGCATTTGTATTTTCTGTACCTACTGCATGGAATAATCTACAGACTGATCTTAAGCCTCAAACCGTACAGTTGTAATCCTGAATGGGTTGAAAATCTGTGGTGAAATCTATTGAGTCAAGCGTGTCTCTGGGCAGATTTTTTATTTGATAATGGTTAATCTGTGCTGTAAAATATGTAAAACTCATTGTGCCGTTTGCCCGGTCTCCTTTTTAAAAGAGATCTTTATGGGACCTGGTTAAATAAAGGCTAAATAAAATAAAGAAATAGTGTTGCTTTAATTCACTATATAAGAAATGTCCTTTACTTCTTCCAGGAACAGACTCAACATTAAGACGTCAACTGTTCAGAGTTTCCTGTCAGCTTTGGTTTGTTAAATGATCGAGACTTGAATCCTAGGTGACTGACTGACCTGGGTCAGTCCTGAAAGCTTTCAGTTTCACATCACCCTGGCCTTTACATGTTCTGTATTTAACTTCACCAGTTCAACAGTTATCACAGTTCAAATTGTGGCAAGTATTGAAGTTGAAAACATTTTCAGCCTAATTCCTGAGATTCTGAATCCGTTCTTTCATTGTCTCTAAACTCTTGCCTGTTAGGTATTTCTAAACATAAGAAATTGATTTTGACAATTGAAAGCTTCACACCGAGTTTCATCACACTGTTAAACTAAGAGCTGTCCAACTCACTTTGTGGTAGGAGCTGGTCAGCAGAAATAATGCCTGACATCCTTTCTTTATGTGGTTATTTTGTAATTCTGCGTGTCGCCTCTGTTTAACTCTTGAGTAGCCACTATACTCAAACAGAAAATCAATTAGGAGACAGCAACAGTAGTGCAAATTAAACTGCTCAGTATTGATCTGCAAACACCTATGCTGTCCCTGTGACCCTGCATCATTGTCTTTGAAGACCTACATATGAGTGCGTCTGCAGAGGCTCTCTCACAAAGAGAGTGAGCATGCCTAAAGGAAGCTGCACTGAATAATTCACTGCTTAGACTCCACCTCACACTCAAGCCATGCCTAACTAGGACAGGAAGCTCAGACCCTCTTTGACGTCCCTCAGCAACCAAATCTCAGTACTATTTTCCATTGCCTCCCTCTCCTGTGTTTGGGTTTGGAAAGGGGAAACGTCAGAAGCAATGCATTGGGAGCTAATTGATGAAGTGCAAGAACTCAGAAAGCACAGCTCAAAGAGCAGCACAGGATGTTTGATGGATAAACATTCGAAACGTGTCACCTTTAAATGATTTGACTGTGAGTGTCACAGAGAACGATTCCAGGTCAGGCTTTTTTATGTGCGTCTCTTCCCATTTAGGCCCTGCAGCTGCCAGCTGTCACCGGTTAATAATGTTGTCAATTTACAGCTTATATGGTAAGAGCAGGAAGATTCAGAGCACATGCTATTATTGATAGAAAAGACAAGGAGGTTGAAAAAGGTAGAGCGGGTGCGATCATTAAAAGATCCCAGTCAGTGACTCATAGACTTTTATCTGCGAAACACGGAGGAGGATCAAACCAATCCCTGCTCTGAGACGCTGCATGACAACTCTCTTTTTTTCTAACACACACTCGAATGCTGTATATGAATAGGGAGTGTATGAGCAAAAAAAGTAAAAAAGCCCCTGCGTCTGCACAGCCTTTTGAATCTCTATTTCTACCCATGAGACTGAGATGCAGATCCGGGACTAGAGGAGATTATTCTTCCATTTACAGTGCAACGCTGAGATGCTTTTATCAAATGTTTATTCATGCTGAAAACTGAGGGGAAGCTAGGCCTTTAGTCGGGTCAAACTATCTGTAACTGCTCCACCTATGCTGCAATAATGCTCTTACCGATGAAGTACTGGAACTATAAAAGGCATTATGGGATATGGCATTCGAACAATGTTGCGGTTAGGTAGGCCTACCTTAATGGAGAAAAATGAGAAGGCTAACAATAAAGAGACATGTATTAGATATAATACAAAAATGTTTCCTTGTAGCCAGCAAGAAATGTACTGCACGACATGAATGGGAAGCTGATCCTCAGGGGAAACAGTAATGGCTTGATGTTACTCAGCCAATTGGTATTTTTTCGCGGCATCTGTCTGGTTACCTTTATTTGATTATATATTTGTGAAAGCAGACTGGAAAAGAAGGGAGAGATAGGCGAGAAAAAGTCAGTGAACCAAACAGGTGACATTGCCATTATTTGGCAATTTACTGTAACCATTCAGCTGCTAGGACGCTCCTAAAGGAAATACTTTTTGATATAAGTTTGTATCATAAGGATCATTTATGTGAACTAAAAGCAAAATGGACATAACTCTTTAAATATAGATCATGTGAAATGCGAATAAACATACATTTTTCGAGTTTGAAAGCTCAGTACTGGCACATCTTTGCTAACATGCTTCCAATTACTTGCTCTCCATCCAATAATGGTTAAAAATGTTCACTTCAAAACCACAAATGTCAACCTCATTGTGGCACTAGAGGAAAAGTAAGAGGACCGCAATCCAATTCAAAGAGACATTTTTATTGGATACATGAAAACCACCAAAGACAGAGCTTATGAGTAGGAATATGCACTGATAAATTCATAAGCATAACTTCATCTGGGTATAAGGTATTTCCATCCACCTTATACATTATGAATTCTTCACATTCACACTTACATTTTAAATCACTTTACTGTAATCCTCTAGAGCACGATGGGAAGTAGGGAAATGAGGTAGTTGGAAATCTATTCTATTGATTTGGCATGAAAGCATGGAGCACTTGAGAAAATGATTGACTTGGAATGATAAAAGGTGTGCGTAAGAGTAAATTATTTCTCTCAGTTTGATCTAAATAGTGCCAATGTTAGTAAATGTGCCTGGTTTAATTTTTGTAAAAACTGCTGGTGCTGTTGTAGTTGCTTCTTTGCCAAAACATTAGCATATTTGTCATTGGCATTTCCTGATGCAATGACACAGCTAATCCTGATTTAACACAAATACATTCCTTATCTAACACCAACAACAACTACTTAATGTCATCCTGACTCAGCTGGAATTAAGGGAGCTCTGAGACACTTGCCCTCCTGGCCACAATATCATGAGAGCAGAGCATGACATCCGATAAACAGGAAGTATGATTCATGGTGTTATTTACTTTTCTGAGTTCCAGATTTGTTTACTAAAAATGTGTGAATAAAACCAGTAGAAACTAAAGTGAATCACAACAGCACAGGTCAACATTAAAGCAATCATTACTTGTTGGATGATCTGGGTTAGGACAGACACAATTCTTCATGTTAGATGATTAGAAATTAGCTCAATCCTGATTGTGAGACAGCTTTATTGTAGTTAAATATAAATAGATGTGTACAATTACCTGTCAAACAAAGACAGTGTTGCAATCCTATTTGCTGTGCTAGCAGTGTGGCTTCAGTTAATGCAATGTTGGCGTGTTGAGTCAATCCATTGTTGGACAGATTGCTGTATACTGCATTCAATCAAATGAAATAAGGTATGCTACAGACATTCATTGTCCCCAGAGGATGAAAACCACCAAGTTTGATTCAACCTTTTCCCATTATGACTCTGTGAATAATGTCAACATCTGCATATAACTTGGCACACATCCTTGTATCGCCTTGCATGTTTTCAAGATAATATGGCTTTGGTGAATGTTCTTCTTTTAGGGCAATCACAAGGTGAACTTATGATTTTGAGTGGGATGCCGTGTCGATTACCATACGATTATTCTGTACTGACAATCCTGTCCCCTTGAGGCTAAATGAAATAATCCCAAAATGTTCATTCAGCACCATCATCACAAGAAATGAAATGGGTTAATTCGTTTTCATTTTACTATAAATATTAATGGTGCAGTGGTTGATAATACATTCAAATATTGGCCATGTTCTCTTCAGTGAAGAGATGATTTCAGTGTTTGCTTCTCTCTAAAAAAAATGGTGACTTTTTAATCTTCTCTGGCGCATCTCTCCCTCCACTCTTCCAGGTCACTTCTGACTCCTGCTTAGCATAGAAGAAGAGTCTGTCTCACTGTCCTCACACTAACTTCCAAAGCAGGAGAAAGGATGAGGGGGTTGTGGCATTGAGTCCTAAATAACAGCTTGTTTCAAGTACTAGAAAGGTCAAGTCAAATTAACTTTCCCTCTTCCCGTGGCCTTTACATCTTCAAAGCACACACAGCTCATCTGTGGGGGCAGGCAGCTGTCAAGGAATTGCATCCAACAGCAGTTTATAGGATTAATCTCCTTGGAGGGTTTCTTCTGGGGTGTAGGATGGAGCATATAGTTCCCTAAACACTTTCCCCATTTCAGTTACATCACAGAGCTACATGTGCTACATGTGCATTGATCATACGTGTGTGTATGTAGTAAAAAAATGCTGCAAAACTGTGACTGATACTGTCACTACAATAATTATAATAGATATTAACATGCTGTAGGCAGATGTTTCTGCATATAAGATACTCATCAATATTGATTTTAATTATCTTTTGCAAATCAACCCCCTGATGTCTGGTGCATTAATACCTCTGTGCACTGATGTAATATGCATTTGCTCCATGACAAGAGCAGCAGGAAAGGATATTAGATGTGCTGATTTAAACATCAATGGTCGCTCCATGGGACTTTCTAGACTTTGTTGTAATAGATACACAGACACTGCATTAAAGAAACATGGAATTAAAACTTTTGTCCAAGATATGCTAAATACAAGATTAGCCTCCAGTACTAAAAACTAAATGCTGGACGTTTCTGCGACCATTAGTGCAAACAGAGAGAATAATTTGTATTTATTCATTTAATTAAACTTACCATCATTTTAATTATTGATTAATCTGCAAATTATTTTATCAATTCATACAATAATAATGACAGCAAATAAAAGAAGCTCTACTGTTTTTGTCTTCAAAATCTTGTTTTGTCCGACCAACACTCACAGAGAATTTAGGGGACAAGCAAAACCAGCCAATGTATTCACATTTAGTAAGCTGGTATAAGTACATTCTGGGCATTTTTGATTATTCAACTCATTTTTCAAATCAAGATTACATACCTAAACCCACATATGCTTGCTAGCACAAACACAAATCAATAGTCTGACTGGGGACTTGAGAATAGTACATGGGTCGGGGAGCTTATAACCTCACTCAGAGAACACTGAGCTGTCCGGGAAGACAGAAAGAGCTGCCACTTTAAGATAAAGTAGTGCAGGGCTACCTCTTAATTACCACCACTGCTTATAAAGTCCAGCAGCATCTATTAAATGGCGTCAAGTGGAAATAGCGAGTGATAGCTCATCACAGTCACAGAGGCCCACGGCTAATCAGGAAGAGTGACTATCCATTAAAAGGACATCCCACAAGAGGATTCAAACCCACAAAGCTAATACCTGCTTTGCAATTAGAACAAAGGCATTATTCATTAACTTACATGCTTTGACATTTGGTGATCTGCTTTAGTGAACTGCAAAGTGTCGGGGAATAGGTATATTTAAAATAAAATAAAAGTTTAACATAACACAATGTAAAGAAAATATGTATATTAAAAAGGGGTTCACTTGAATTAAGAATATGTAGTTCACTTTGCAAACAAAACAACATTTTAAAAATAAGAATGCATACACAACTGAGATATGTAATGTTTGATATGAAACATTTGGAACTGTTTTTTTTAAATGCAATGGTTAAATACCAACAAAATGGTAAATGTACTTTCGGGTAAATGTGTTCCTTCCTTTCAATCAATTGTGCTTTGTTTATTTTACATAATTCTGTCAATAAAGTCCACAATTATTATTATTACTGCATTGGTTTTCCCACTAAAGGAAATGGGCTGTGGGGTTCTTTTGTCTGGTTGTTCTTGTCAAATTGTCCTTAAACGGGCCAATTAACTGCCATTTGTGAAAAGAACAATGAAATGACCTTTGCTGCCCATGTAGCTGCTGGTTAAAGAGAAGTTTCTCTAAGAAGTGATTTATGACCACAGAGAAACACATTTCCTCTCCAACAAATGGTGCTGGCTCCCTCTGTTGTCTAGCTACTGTATGACACTTTATTTTTGTTGTTTTTTCACTGGGCAAAGGTAAAGCCTACACATAATTGTTGTTGTACATAAAACATTAAGTACTACTTGATTTTCATGTTTCACCTGTTGAATTTGCATTTAATGTATTTTTAATATGCACAGCAGTCCGTGGATGAGAAACAGTCGTGGTTCTTTTTCCAAGCGGCCCCTCTTTAACCACACTTATCTCACTTTGCTGAACATTATTCAAATTGTTCTTAATTGCTGTAATTATAGGACGGCTATTTCAAAAAGCTACTCTCAGCCACTCGCATTTATGTGAGGCTATAACCTGAGCCTGGTGTGAGCATGAAATACTACCATATTCTGTATTGTCATTTTCTTTCTGTCTTTCTTTGCTATAAAGGGAAATCTCTCAGATTGTGCATCTTGTTCCAGCTATTTTTATATATTCAATTCAAGGCTTTATTGTCATGTACATTATCTACAGTATAGACCAACACGTGTAACAGTTTGTACATTTTAAATGTTATGTTGCTGTGTTTTGAAATGATTGTATGCAAGAAAGAAAGATAGTCATTCAGGCTGGTTTGATGACACCTGTGGTGATAATATCCTGACACTGCAGAGCATCCTTCCTGCCTGCAGGGGGCACTGTGACCACATGCACTCAATGATGAATAATTGACACAAAGACACCTGCACAGCGTTTGGATAAAAAATGACCAAGAACTCAAACTGCAGCCCAGAAGTGGAGCAAAAAGTGGGACAGCAGTAATGAAAAGTGATGATGTAACTCACATACACACCTGTACAGTTCACTTAAATAACATCAGAAATACACACTTAAAAGCACACAGCCTTGCTGAAAGATTTGAGATGAAAACACCACTACAGCGCACGCACACACACACACACACACACACACACACACACACACACAACACACCACACACACACACACACACACACACACACACACACACACACACACACACACACACACACAAACACACACACACCACACTACATCACACACACACACACACACACACACACACACACACACACACACACACACACACACCACACACACACACACACACCACACACACACACACACACACACACACACACACACACAGGTCAGAAATAGTAACAGGCATGGCAGCCCTTTGTAATCACTTCTCACTTTCTCCTCTCTATCCAGTCCTTTCTCTAAGGACGTTGTTAGAGCTCTTTCACACTGTGAGCCACTCAGAGACCTTTTGGATTCTGTATTTTTTCTTCAAAGAACAGTTCCTTCAAAGTGAGGTGACAAAAACTACAGTGTCTCTACACTGCCCTGAAAAAACCTACTTTCCAGCATACGCACTTTGAGATGCATGTTTTTTTTAAACCAGCCGAATCCTATTTGTCTATATAATGAAGACTTAGAATATATATTGACTGCCTGCAGCATACACAGGGATATGTATTAAAAATATATGAGGCAGCTTTCATGTCCTGGTGCATAGCAGGTTATTTTACATCCAGGCAAGTTTAATTAACATAAAAAGCAATCAGCAGTGTGAATTTCCCCAACTGAATGTAATTTCTTCACTGAATTTATGGTATACTTTTATTGATCCCTGGGGCGGAAATCTTCTTTCCCCCCCCCTGCCCCCATTTCAAGTTTAGATGTTGCACTGAAAAGCCAGTATGCTACTTCGTATAAAAGACTTGCAGAAGCAGAGAGGAGTTATTCATGCTGCTGAAGGATGCTTCAACACGTATTACCACACAGGGGACCGAACCTCTGACATTGAGTTTGGAGACAGCCTCGCTAACTGCTATGTGAATCCTTGAATCATTAAAGCTCCCAAACAACAAATGAAAAGAACATTTGAGCCTGAACAGCGACTGGGAGCAGGATCCTGCTTCGAGTTTTGGAACTATTGGACCTGTTGCCACCCTTCACTCACTCCTCTTGCAAAAACAGCCTAACTGTCTCCCTGCCAGTGACATAGGACCTCAAATGAGGGATTCAACTAATCTCCATCTTCGCTACTGTCGGTGCCATGGAAACTGCTGACAGGACTGTGGATATCCTGTAACTAAATGACACCAGCAAATACCAGTAAAATAATACACCTGAGACTCAACACTTTAGTTATGCAGAGATTTAGCCATATTAATCATTTTGCTTGAACATTATTGAGGCTGGCAGACTGACAGAAATTGGGCATACAGTAGGACTCTGCGTTTGTGGTAAATAATTCAGAGCAAGGGAATAGGTTCATACACCAGCAAAAAGCTAGTGGTTAAACACAGTTGGCAGTTGCAGCAGTAACAATGTAAAAGTCTTTCTCACAAGGGAACAGTGATGTTTATGGATGGCCAAATGGAAAAAATAAACTAATTCTGCCCTGTATCATTATCATTAAGCCTCAGACCTGTTAGTTTCTGTCTTTGAAGTGCTCTGATACGCCGAGTCCAGACGGGGTCGCTTTCAACACTGATCAAACTGTCTTTCTGATCACTAGCAAACCTAACCTTCCATCTACTTACAGCAGCAGGTGTTTGGAGGCCCTTCAAAAGGCCAGGAGCAGGTGTGTGTGTGTGTGTGTGTGTGTGTGTGTGTGTGTGTGTGTGTGTGTGTGCCCTTCTCAGTAGTGTAAAATCCACACTCTTACTCTCCTCCAGCTTTACTCCTCAGTCCAATCTCAAACAGTGAGAGCACCCAGGCAAATAGAAAGCCATCAGTGTTGGACAGAAATAGAACGTGATGCCCTTGCGTTCCCAAAGCTGTAATTGCGCAGCTTTCTTGCGCTTGTTATGAGGTTTTTAAGAGCGCTTGTGATAGAGTAGCCAAAAATGAGAAAATGTATCATTCCAATGAGGCCACTTGTCCTTATAGGGAAGTCTCCTCGTTATAAGTGCAGAGAAAGCAAAATGGTTGATAAATGTCACCGCAAATCATGCTCCAATTTTCCACAGTAATCATACGGAATTTACATTGAGGAAAAGGAAAGAGGTGCTCCAAATATAAAGGATGTATTGTCTGTTTTAATATAATGCACAATTGAATTGGACAGGATATTAAATACGCCTTTAAAGCTGTGAGCTTGAAAAAAGCTCTTCTTTTGAGTTGACAGTGTAATGAACTCAACAAACTCTTCCCCAGGTATTATATGTATACAAATATATTCTCAGTGCCCATTGGTCAAAAGACAAAACCACTTTCAAACTGCATATTTTTAGCCACCAGAAACACAGTAATCAAAGTGTTTAAATGCTTTATGCAATTTGCAGTCATAAACAGTTCCTGTCAGAGTCGTTTCCTGTTAAGCATGTGAATGATTTCGCATAGTAAGTACTACTCAGGCCTGTGCATCGGCTTGATTTAAATAAGCATTGTGATTAAGTTGTTGTTCTATACAGTGGGCTGAGGGATGTGGACCAGTCAGTTCCCCGAGGGGGAGACGAGGTTCAAGCCTTCCTGGATCCTTCTGCACTCCCCCAATGGCTGTCGGCTCTCATCCGTGTCCACAGCTCACTTAATTGCCTGATTTCCTAACCCCATGTTGAATACTTTGTACAGGGGGGGCTGGGGGTTATAATAATGACTTGTAGTGACATGCAAGTGGAAGACTCGCTCCCACAGCTCTCACAGAGTAAATGAAGCCCCACCACTAACCTCTTGATATAATAATACATGTAAATCCTATGCAGCACAATTGGTTTGTCATAGACAAAGATGTGGGTCTGTGTGTGGTCCATGTGATACAGAAACTTCCAGATGATACTTTGAGATTAAGTAATTACTCAATAATGTAGATGTCAACTAATGAAAACTTGATCAGCAACAATTTTGACAACTTTGTTTTTTAGTGATTAACAATAAATTAGCACGTTTTTGCATTCTTATATAACATGCTAGCATTTTCACTGTAAACATTTGAGCATGCTGACTTTAGCATTAGCCTCAAGTACAGCTTCACCAGTAGAGCCTACCTAGCATGACACCTAGCCTAGTTGGGTTATTTGAAATGGTAAGATAACACATCTTTCAACTATTCTCTGAAATTGTATAGACTCAACAGTTGATCACTTAATCCAGAAAATGGTACATACTTAAAGATTACTACCAGCTCAACTGTAAAGAAGAATCTTTAAAATCATGAAAACCTAGCATTTTTTCTTTCTGTGTTGATGTTAGAAAAGATCAGCATCTTGCTGAAAAATGCAGTGGAGGAACATGACATGACATTATCCTATGTCCTACTCGTCATCTTGAACAGAGTGTAATGTACTGCATCAAGACTTGGAAAGCACTTTAGATCATACACACTCAGGAGACATGAAAACTGGTCATTGGGGAGTTTTCCATGCTTGCACCATTGTTCACCATTTAAGAATCTCTACACGCAGTGAGGAACCAGAGAGATAGGTGAATGCGCTTGCCTGTGGCCTTTGGATTCCAAAATAAATCTACTGCTTACACTCTCACAGTCATCAGTGATACTCCTCCATGCACAACACTAATCTATGAGATGGAATGAGACATAGAGAGACTCTGTTAGACAACAGTGTCCTAGGCTTGTTACAGATGTGATTTTGATGTAAAATGACAAGTACAATTTGAAAGCATCCATGTGATTTCATTTCAATTTGCCACCTCCTAGTTTATGAATTTCAACTAGTGAAACCTGTCAGCTATCCATGTTAATACATCTTAGTCTGATCAGCACATACAAACCAACACAAACCTTTGAAAGCCATTCAAATAGGAGTGCCCGCTGTTTTTAGTGAGGATTATTCCTCTTTGAACCATTTCCAAAAAAATTGATCAACTGATAATTATTCTTATCTAAAGAGACATCAATTAGATGGTCAATATACTTTTTTTGTTTTAACTTCAGTCACGTCACTACATCCAGATATGATCAAGAAAAGCATCCAGAAATAATAATGTAACTTTTGGGGTATTATGCTAAATGATTTTTGTGCCAAGAGTTAAATGAGAGGATCAAAACAGCTTTCATGCCTGTGTCACAAATATGATCAAAAGCAGCTGGTAAGCTTGGCTTAGCATGAGAAATGGAAATAAGAGAATCAAGCAATCTCTGAAGCCATCGGCTATCTGTCTGATCAAGATAAGCCTGTGGGGGAAACTGCCAATACTTCTGGGGTTCTGGGGTTGCCAGCTGATATCCGTGCCAAGATTTCCTCTTCTGTGCGCAGTAAATTGTTAACAGTTTAGCAAGTTTAGTTTCAAGTATACAGTTGTAAAACGCTCTCTTTAACCACATTTTTCACAAGTAACAAGATCATTTTAAACCAATCAAAAGCTAAACTGTCGTCAGACAATAGCCCAGTAGGTTATGAGATTGTATTTAGGCCAATGCATTCTTTTTATCCAGCTCAGTGTCTCCCTGCAGTCTCCCTTGCCTATAGCAACCAGTTATGAAATCAATTTGAACTATCAATTTAATTCCAGGCGATAGCCGGTGAACAAGGATGAAGATACTTTGCAATGGAGGAGCAATGCACAATGTCAGCATGGGAGCTTGGTGAGGCAATATAATATCTGATCCTCCACTGAGACAGCGCACGGCATCCTGGAGGCTTAACTGTACTGTTTACCCCCCCCTGGGTCGCTGCAGGCTGAACCATCACTACCATCCCTCCTCCAACTAATTTCATCGCTAAACCACAAACAGTATTGCTCCTATGTAATTTCCAGGACCATATATCAGTTACTAATTTGTATAAATAGACTCTCACACATACTGTACAACAAAGGCACCATATTAAACAATGGGCAGAAAACAAGCTCAGCATTACAATAGGTTTTCATTTACATTATTAATGGTTTAATAGCTTCAGGTCGCTGGAGTATTTTAAGCAGAACTATTTATCAAGGACCATGCATGGCTGCTCTTGTTTGTTTCTCATTTACCTTTCATAAGAAAGTCTTCACCAAATTAATCTCAAGAGTCACATGCTGAGCTCTATTGATTTCTGTCGGCAGAAATGTTTTTTCTTCTCAATGTCCCTACCTGCTTTTACCTCGAAATGAAATGTGACCAAGACAAAGAGTAGAGGTAAACAAGAACAGAGAAGATGAGACTGGAATAGATTTATATTCAGGAGTACAGATGGGATTGAATATCTCATTTTGTTGCATGATTCTCATACTGTATACTGGAACTTCCGTCAAAAAAATGAAAACAGAATAACAAAATAGTCTTGCGCATGTTGCACGACTATGCAAGGAGGAAAATGGGTAATAATAGACATAATAAAATTAATTTTCACACGTTTCATTTTCATTTATCTTTGTCCTTTAGATCTGTTAAAAATCATACACACCTATAATCTCTACAAACAGTTGTAGACCTAGAAGCGCTTCTGAAAAATATGCGCAACTGTGGCTCTGTGCATCTTCTTTACCACAAACATATCTTGACCCAATATAATCCTGGCTTGTAATGCCTGCTGCTACAGGAGAGTGATATTGTGTGCTGCAAAACAGCAGGCAAAGTTAGTGGGTCAGTGGTTGTAGTTAAGTATCAAATCCCAATGAATTTGATGAATTAGAGACACAAATATAAACAGCTTGAGCCCTGATACAGAAGAAATTAAACATAATAAGCCAAAACAACTCACTTTAAAACCATTGGAAAAATTTTAACAATCCGCTTAAAGTTTTAGCCCAATTACAACTAGGCCTATAGTCAGGGGTGCACACAACTTTCTCAGTGAGGTACTCAGATGAGTACCTGGAGTCAGTGTTTGGTGCTCCAACTTCTGGCGATTGTCAACGGGGGGGGGGGGTAGTGGATTACAGCGCTTCGCGGCGAATGTCAAGGGGCGGGGGGGGGGGGGGTAGGGAGCTTCGTGACCGCGGAGCGTGTGAACGTTGTCATCATCTGTTTTAGCGCAGGGCTGCTGTACAGACCGACGTTAACAGCAGCCCTGTCTGTGCACACGGAGACCGACTCTGTCGTCCGGTGATCTAACCGCCTTCTGGAAAAGCTTCACAAGTACGTCGGTACGCAAATGCGCTTTGTGACACAAGTGTCGGTGTCACTACCCGATCCGTCCACCTGCCCGATCGGTACTGCGCATGTGCGAGATGGTCCGCCATATTGCACAACTCCGTACGGCAACCCAACTAGGACACTCACACACATAATATATTTATTGTTGTGCCTTTTTATTTGCATTCCAAAGCTGGTAAAGACCTTTCAAATTTAGCAATAATAGTCATATAAGAAAAGTACTGATCTAATAACAGAGATTTGTTATTGAATCAACTTTTTGTAATTTTATTTCATTTTAAATAAAATGAAAGACATTCACAGTTCATGTAATTAGATATACATGATTAATGCCATACATTTTTGCATAAATATTTATTCAGTATGATAGCTGTCTAACAGAAGTTAAATCCATTTCTCACTTATTCTGACAATGTACTTAACCCCAAATAAAAGAACCCAATAAAAATATTTGTTAAATAATAGTGAAGTCACGTTGTAATAACAATAACTCATCTCTCTCGGTTTTTTGAGTTTTCTTTGTGTGCTTTGCCAAAAGCCACTGTGTCAAGTGTCCTAGTTGGGTTGCCGTACGGAGCGGACCATCTCGCACATGCGCAGTACCGATCGGGCAGGTGGACGGATCGGGTAGTGACAGTCGGTACGCATTTCAGATTGTTGCCGCGCATGCGTACCTGCGTACCAGTTATGTGCACAAGAACCTGATGTAGAGAGGGTCTGATAATACAATCCAGTCTCACGGCATTTCGTGTTATAGTCACAACATTTAATCTATTGATTCGTGTTCACCAACACGATTTTCCCCTTTTTTTCGTGTCACACAGAACGATTTGAAAAGCAATGTATTTCTATTGGTTGTGTGTTTCGTGCCTGCACCACGTCCTTTTGTCCGGTCGGGTCTTGGAAGACCGGAAGCTGTGTAATTCATAAAAACATGTTCTTACTCAATATCAAGCCACGATTGTTGTTTCTATTTTAAATCGTATCATGTCGGACTTTTTTTGCCGTCCGCGAGGAAAAGAAATGGGGCTCAGAGCCTCAGAATACTGAAATCTGTATTTTTAAAATGTTTTTTTCCTTCTAATTTGTTATTCTTTTCTAAATAACACACTGTTATTTACTCAACAATAACACACAATTATCCTTGTTTTTATTTATTTGTTTAATTCTATAATCTCTGGCTTTTTTGGCGTCCGTCAGGAACTGAATTTCAAAATAAAATAACCAGAAACAGACGTAGGCCTATATGGGACATTTCGAGCATCATTGCGATACACACCCACTGAACTGATTACCCAAGATCCTCAGCTATGGTTTAAGCTCGGTGATTTAATGTTTTAGCCGCAATGCATGTTGGGATATGGTGTTAATGCGATACCCCGTGATTATTCTTCAAGCTCTGGGATTGGATATTGGAGTGCCAGTGCGCCAAGGTTACGCCGAGCGTCAAACAGCACTTTGAAATGGAACGAAACCACGGCAGACTATCCAAAACTGGACTCGAACGGGACCATATACACAACTACGGTGTAGTTATGCAATGAATGAAAAACTGGGTCGCAGATTCCTCAACAGTGCATTACAAGACATCTATCAATATGTGTGTATACCTCCACCATTAAACTGTCATATTCTGCACATTTCTTATACTATCTACCAGGGGCGTCACCTGGACCTGAAAACATTTGGGGCTTAGCCCACAGTGGCGGCGGCACTACAGTGGCATTTTTTACTGCAACACTCTCCACACACACACACACAGTACACCCGCGACTGTTACAATGAAGGCTCGATAATCAGCTCACGGCATATAGGCAGGGGTAAAGTGGTATTTTTTATGAGTGGGGGGCTCACCTCCTCTAGGGGGGTCCGGGGGGATGCTCCCCCGGGAAGATTTTTTTTTAAATATTGAAGTTAAATGCATCAATCTGGTGCACTTTGAGAGCAAAATGAAGAGATCTATGGATACCTCTCTCAACACCCATATGAAGCAGAACTGTAAACAGATGTACTTTTTCTTTATGGATATTTTACTAATCACTCCCCTTTTAAACTCTATTCTTGTTTTACTGCCATATAGTATTTCATAACTGTTTTTCCTTTATTCTCTTTTTTTTAATAACTATAATGATCATATGAAGGTGTGCCGCGTAAATAATCTTTTGAATAATTTGTGACCAAACCGTTTGAGACCCACTGAGATAACTTAGACTAAAGTGAACTATATCTAAACACTCAGAGAGTCCTTTAGCTCACCTGAGTCTCTCAGTCTGAGAGGAGAGGACTCTCCTCCAGCTTCTTGTGGAACAAACAGCTCCTTATGTCCGTTAGTGCAGCTAGCTAACCAGATGCTAACAACACGGTCCATGCTGACACCGGTACTCGAACGGGACCATATACACAACTACGGTGTAGTTATGCAATGAATGAAAAACTGGGTCGCAGATTCCTCAACAGTGCATTACAAGACATCTATCAATATGTGTGTATACCTCCACCATTAAACTGTCATATTCTGCACATTTCTTATACTATCTACCAGGGGCGTCACCTGGACCTGAAAACATTTGGGGCTTAGCCCACAGTGGCGGCGGCACTACAGTGGCATTTTTTACTGCAACACTCCCCACACACACACACACAGTACACCCGCGACTGTTACAATGAAGGCTCGATAATCAGCTCACGGCATATAGGCAGGGGTAAAGTGGTATTTTTTATGAGTGGGGGGCTCACCTCCTCTAGGGGGGTCCGGGGGGATGCTCCCCCGGGAAGATTTTTTTTTAAATATTGAAGTTAAATGCATCAATCTGGTGCACTTTGAGAGCAAAATGAAGAGATCTATGGATACCTCTCTCAACACCCATGAAGCAGAACTGTAAACAGATGTACTTTTTCTTTATGGATATTTTACTAATCACTCCCCTTTTAAACTCTATTCTTGTTTTACTGCCATATAGTATTTCATAACTGTTTTTCCTTTATTCTCTTTTTTTTAATAACTATAATGATCATATGAAGGTGTGCCGCGTAAATAATCTTTTGAATAATTTGTGACCAAACCGTTTGAGACCCACTGAGATAACTTAGACTAAAGTGAACTATATCTAAACACTCAGAGAGTCCTTTAGCTCACCTGAGTCTCTCAGTCTGAGAGGAGAGGACTCTCCTCCAGCTTCTTGTGGAACAAACAGCTCCTTATGTCCGTTAGTGCAGCTAGCTAACCAGATGCTAACAACACGGTCCATGCTGACACCGGTCCCTCCCTCCCTCTCTCCCCCTCTCTCTCTATCACACTAAATGCGCTATTGCCACACACACACACAGAGCCGAGCTTGAATGACACAAGCACACGTTTATTTCCATGCAACTCTCTGATTGGTCTGGTGTCATGCCTCTGTTGCATTCACTGAACACGGGAAATTACAGTGCTGCCGTCCTCTCTTGTGTCATGATGAGGTTCACGTAAAGCACGGTTAATGTATTATATTATTGAGGGAGAATTGTCCGGGGCTACAGAAAAAACATTCGGGGCTAAAGCCCCGGATGCCCAGGCCAGGCGACGCCACTGCTATCTACATACATAAGAGTATAATTCATATGTATACTATCAGTTAAAATAAGTGCTTCAACATAGTTAACATTGCAGGAAAGCAATATATTAGACGTTGAGTACTTTGTCAGGCTTAATATGTATCTGTAGATACCCCCAAAGCTTTTTTCTTATTTAAAAGAAGACCTTAAAGGTGGGGTAGGTAATTTTGGAGAAACCAGCTCGAGTGCGCTAGAATTTGAAAATACACAGCCGGAAAAAGTCTGCCACTTCCTTACAGAGCCCCTCCTCCAACACACATGAACACGCACATGACCAATGAGGGCACGAGATAAGTTTGTGCACAGATGGAAGGCTGACAGGCAGGTAGGCCATCCAGTTATTTTTGTCGGGCCGGCTAAAATGATTGGTCGTGCTTTTTACAGTATTACAGCTTCCACAGATGACATTTTGTTATGGATTTTTTGTCAAAGCACTTAAGATATTCATTGCTATCAGGATGTTAAGAGCATTCCATGGAATATAACAAAAAGTGTATCTCGAGCCGGTTTCTCAAACTTACCTACCCCACCTTTAATGTATTCAATGCTATCGGGATGTTAAGAGTATAACAAAAATATAATAATATATAACAAAAAGTGTTTCTGAAGTGAATTACCTACCCCACCTTTAATGTGCAATCGCAACTATAATAGGTGACGTTATGATTACAAATAAGAGTAAAGCTCACTCAAGGGTCCTATAGGCGAGATGAAGACGTGTCAGAGGAATAATTATTTAGACTGATTATGTCAGAGAGTAGACTTGTGAAACAGTTATTTTTGTTTTTTCAGAGGTTTTTCTCATAATTGCAGCAATATGAAAAATGTTCTTCAATTTTCTTGCTTAATCGACATTTTCTTTCACAAGCGTTGGATTCTATTTGTATCCAAACATGAAGCAAAGAATATATTTATAGCTAGTCCCTTTTGTGAAAGAAAAGGAAAGCTGGCCTTCACAAAGTTCAGACTGAATAGCTTGTTTTAATTCAGATCCTCATAACCAGAAATTTCCTTTTATTGCTTGGGAAACTGTCCTTTTTGGTATGTGAAGTTCCACTGAGAGGTGAAACATTTGTCTGACAAAACAGTCTTTGTTCTTTTTCTATGTATTCATGCTATCTATCACAAATGTCCCCTCTTGTACAAATGTAGAGCTTTACAAAGCATGAAATGAGGTTGGGTTCTATTTATAGCTCAGGGTTTGGCTGTGGTGAGACAGTGGAGCAGGTTGGAGAGAACCAATGTATGCAGGCACACATTGGTTGGCAGTAACAGGTAACTGGACAGCTGGAGGGGAAGGGAGAGCTATGGGCCGACTGTGACTGATGACGATAATGACACCTCTCAACTCAGCTGGAGCTAAGGAGCAAGACAGAATAGTAATGCAGATGCACACAGCTGCTTATGGATTCCAGCTTGCATACAGGCTTGGTTAAAAACGACAAACCAAGAACAAGAGCTTTTTCTTCTTCTTTATTCTTGGAATATCACTTTAAACTGGTGTTACTCCAACACCAAACAGAAACCTCAAAAGACCAGAATGCAATGCAAACATGAGTAGTTGCAGCCCGGTCTTTTTCTCACATAGACGAGATGTTCTTATAACTGTTGCTCTCTTTGAAGTTATCCACAGCTGAGTGTGACAAGCTTAAGAATGTTGTGTGAGGGTGGACAAATGTACTATGGGAAATGTAGTAAATAAGTAAGAAATACATTAAAATAATAGTGTTGTCAGTATTTTTCCTGTTAGTGTGTAAATGGTGCATAATAAAAGACCAGTACCATAATTCAGTGGGTAGAGAGACATTAGGGAAAATCATTGTGTTCTGTTTGTTCACGGTGTGTATTAAGTGAGACCTGAAAGTGAGGTACAGCGCAGACACGAATATGGCCATACAGGCTTCTAAGTCAGGTGTGTAAGTGTTATAGTCAAATGTAAATATGTTCACATGCACAGTCACCCATAAAGAAAAATAAATAGAGACTATAAAGACTGTATGTATACAATTCATGACATTGCAGTGTTATCTCTTTAATGTGCTTCATGCATACATTTGTCATGCTTTCATGTTTTAGTGATGAGCGTGACAAACCATATACAAAGAAAAAAAGTATGCTCAGAGGATTTGAGCATTATGATATATTGAATATTTTATGTAAATAGTTGTATGACCATATGGTGCCAGCATCTGACATGTTGCCTACTGAACAGGGTCATTCAGCATTTCAGTCCTTTTGTTTTTGAGTGGGTATTTATTTATTTTTGATAAAAGTGGAGTCTTACCCATCAAAGAGGAACAGTGGAAATGTATCTACACTACGGGAGTAAAATACTGAACTGCATTATCTCTCAATCTCAGCCAAAATAATGAGTGGAAATGCACACAACTCAGTGCTGAAGACATTTCTGACAGTTGCTTTCGGGCTTATCCTGATTTAAAACAAAGATTCAGTGGAGTACCGAGCAGATTGTCCCAGTTCTGCAGACATTTAACTGAATAACCTATTTAATTTGGTTTGATATGTTTAAACATTTATTTGAAAGGAACGTTTCTATTTCCATGTTCTGCCCAAGTGGTGCAAGCAAGGCTTCCCTGAGCAAGCATATTTTAGGCTTTTATGTTTTGTTACCGTCTCCAGTACAGTAGGAGCAGTTCTGTTGCGTAACATCACATCTATAATTGAGAAGGATGCATAGATCATCAGACACCTGTTCCTGAAGTCCCGCTCGCTCCCAGTGGAGTGGAGGAGCCGTGAATCAGCTATACCACTTTGAAGAAGAGAACAACTCAAGTCTTCTTGTCCCTTTCAGCTTCTTGTCTTTGCTCTCAGTTTCATCCAAAGTGACGAATATTACTGTGCATAGAGTTATGGATGCCGTGGAGAAAATGACACCACCATATCACTGAGCTTGAAATAGTATTGTAAAAAAAAACATTGTGTCCAGAATTGGATATCTCAAAGAAAAACCCCTTTCTTGCACAGGGACAAATTGCTTGATGGAGTGGTAAAATGCAGTTTGCGTGCATGGACTTTTAGAGCATCTGTGTAGCTTATGTCAAATCTGAGACTGGTTTCCTGAGCTTGATTTCCTGCGTGCTTGTGTTTCTTTAGAATTAACCCTGAAGATTTAAGCGCTAACTGAATCAAGGCTGTAATGCTCCGTTCTCAGTGCTCACTCAACCTTGTAATGCCAAATCCTGTCCTGCTGTCCTCCTTACTCCTTTCATCTGCTGTTAATTGGAAGTTGTGAAGTGATGACTCCTGCAGTACCTCGGCGTAATTAATCCACGGTCTGCTGTGGCCATATACAGCATATCATTGTCTGGGTTTGCCACAGAAGAGCAGTGCTTGAACAGAAGCAGCAAGGTATAAATTGGGTTGTGCGAGTAATTAGGAGGCTTGTGGGTATATTGATGGGAGGGGGATGAGTATTGATGGAAGCTTGTAGCACTGACACAAACACAAGCCATTTTCAACTATTAACTAGTTTAAATATTGCTTAATGTGAGACTTTGAACATACATTTGTGCTGGATGTTCTGCTTTAATCTCTAAGTACAAAGACTGCTGACGTGATTAATGACAGAAGAAAATTGTCCAAAAAGAGATTAGACAAAAATCTCGACACCAGTGTCACCAGTGGAAATGTGAAAGTGTAAAAAAAGAAACAAAGTCAGCTCTATCTATATCCCAGTCCTGTAGTTTTAGCATCAATGTGATATTGAAGTTGTACATCAACTGATCTAGGCATAAAAAGTTGGACAATTTTGTCATATCTCCGTGCCTTCTCTGCTATTTGCAAGAGCAGCTTTTCACCAGCTTTTCAATCACATTAAGCTCTCAAGCCTCCTTCACCTTTTCTGCCAAATGTGCATATCCCATTACACATTAAGCTGCTGTATTAAGATTCTCTTTTGGAGCAACACGCAGGGTTAGTGCATGACCGATAGCTGACCTCACTGCAGTAAGGCCTGAGATGCTACAGAATCAAACAGGCGCTACATTCGAAAATTATAGCATCAGCAGGCACAGTTGTTGAGCTATGAAGTATGTCAGTTAGATAGCTTTTGATTTAGCAGCCTAATGTCTGTGACAAGTCATGTGTCAAAGTGGTGCTTTTACTGTTGAACCCACAAAGGATTTTCACCCTCAGTTCTGCGGAGAGTCTGAACTCAGATACACTCACTGTGCACAAACTTCTCAGCACCAACAGAATACAGGCAAAGTTAGCAACTAGCTAGCGCTGCTAAAGAGACACATATTTCTCTAAGGAGTTCCTGGAGACAAAACACAAAGCTTGAAGGGGAGCAAAATTCATCAGGAGGCCATAAACACAATCCCAAAAGTATGATTATGTTGCATTGTGTCTGATAGTTCTGTAAATATGAAAATGTTGCTAACGCGTTCACCATAAAGAATGTATGTCAGTGTTTCGCTGACCTCTTATTCTTCTGCTTCCAATTGTCTGAAATAGTTAAACTTTAATGCTACCTTAGAATTGTTTTAATGAGACTGATCAACTAAAAGTTTTAAATATCTTGTTTTTTCAGGAATGTCTGACATTTAAAAAAAACATATATTATGTTCTCAAACCAAACAAATACATGTAAAGTGTATTGTCAAATGTCAAAACATTCATTACTCACTATATAGAGATCAAAATGAGTCACTTTCCTGCCAACAAATGAGAACACAGGGCAGTCAACATATTGAGTAATACATACCTTGTGTGCAGTTCAGGCTAACGCTCTGCTCATCATCAGCATCAGTGACTCATGTTGTCCAGAGGCTGACCGATGATAAATAATGACTAGTTCTTCAAGTGTTAATCACATTTGTTTAAACCTGATACTTTGTCACCAAGGATAAACTATGTTGAGATACAAATCCACCAAATGTGTTATACCTCCAAACATGTAAGGGAATTTATGGTAGTGACAAAAGCCTTGCAAAGTTAAACCCCTTGTGCAGTGTGTCCCTCTATCCCCTGCCTAACCTCCCATTAGGCACTGATCGGGTGGGCTGTCCCCCACAGGTGGAGGGGGGTGTGGCCTGGGGAACAAAGAGAGAGGGAAATGTTTGGGAGGGATGTTTGTTTGATGGAGTCTGGTGAGGAGAAACAGAGCAGGAAGATGGTACCCTGGCAGGTTTTTTAAGGGTTACCAATATACTGAAGGAGCAATGAGACCGGTGGAGTCTCAGGATCATACAACCCAGTCTCACGGCATTTCGTGTTATAGTCACAACATTTAATCTATTGATTCGTGTTCACCAACACGATTTCCCCCTTTTTTTTCGTGTCACACAGAACGATTTTAAAAGCAATGTATTTCTATTGGTAGTATGTTTCGTGCCTGCAACACGTCTTTTTGTCCGGTCGGGTCTTGGAAGACCGGAAGCTGTGTGGTTCATAAAAACATGTTCTTACTCAATATCAAGCCACGATTATTGTTTTTATTTTAAATTGTATAATGTCTGACTTTTTTTGCCGTCCGCGAGGAAAATAAATGGGGCTCAGAATACTGAAATCTGTATTTTTAAAATCTTTTTTTCCTTCTCATTTGTTATTCTAACACACTGTTGTTTACTCAACAATAACACACAATTATGCTTGTTTTTATTTATTTGTTTAAAGGTGGGGTAGGTAAGTTTGAGAAACCGGCTCGAGATACACTTTTTGTTATATTCCATGGAATGCTCTTAACATCCCGATAGCAATGAATATCTTAAGTGCTTTGACAAAAAATCCATCAAAAAATGTCATCTGTGGAAGCTGTAATACTGTAAAAAGTACGACCAATCATTTTAGCCGGCCCGGCTAAAATAACTGGATGGCCTACCTGCCTGTCAGCCTTCCATCTGTGCACAAACTTATCTCGTGCCCTCATTGGTCATGTGCGCGTTTGTGTGTGTTGGAGGAGGGGCTCTGTAAGGAAGTGGCACATTTTTTCCGGCTGTGTATTTTCAAATTCTAGCGCACTCGAGCTGGTTTCTCCAAAATGACCTACCCCACCTTTAAATGCTTTGACAATAAAAACATTAAAAAACTTCATCTGTGGAAGCCGCGGCGCTGTAAAAAGCAACTGGATGGCCTCCCTGCCTGTCAGCCTTCCATCTCGTGCACAAACTTATCTTGTGCCCTCATTGGTCATGTGCGCATTCGTGTGTGTTGGAGGAGGGGCTCTGTAAGGAAGTCTGAAGGAAGGGGCAGATTTTTTTCGGCTGCGTAGTTTCAAATTCTAGCGCACTCTAGCTGGTTTCTCCATTCTTACCTACCCTACCTTTAACATATATATTGCAAGATCATACCAAATACAAAAGTGCACATAACATAACAATACAGTTTCCATGTCAATTCAAGCCATGTGGGTCCCAAATATATTATCTGAAGGTTGAATAAATGACAATAATAAAGATCAAGAATATCCTAAACAAGCAATCCAACATTTGAATTGGTATTATTTTCGCAAAAGAAAAATGCTCTTTACGCAAAGGGAAAGTGATGACACTCAGTTTAATAAAAGGTTTTTACTTTCTACTTTTACTGCATGTGAAAAGAGTTTCATTGTACTCTAAAGGAGATAACCTGCAGCAGAAATATCAAATTAAATTAGTGTTGGGTCAAAATTGTAATTGGTTTGCGAAGAGGACACTCATTTATGTGTTATTAATCATGTCAACGGTAGGTTTTATATGATGACATTTTGCTCATATTCAGCAGAAGTAATCGTCCATGGTGGATGGACATAAATGAGATAATAAGTCAGAATTTCTGCAGCACTGATACCATTGTACCATTGCTTTGCCACTTTATGTGAGAGCTGACTAATAAAAGTCTGGGTCTTTTCTATCAGATGTTGCTTTTTTTAGTGAGCTGCCTAGAGAGTACACATCTTGCCAGAGATTTCTTTTTCCCATGCAGAAAGAAGTGGATGCTTAATGTTAAAGAAGAATAGTTTTTGTTATGATGTAAGGATATCATTATATTCTAACCAGTGACCTTTTCTTTGATGCAGACATGTTGCTGTTATATCTGAAGGCCCGGACACACCAAGCTGACACCAAAGAACTGACACAGAAGGACCCCGACTGTTGCGTCGCCTCGCGTCTCTGCGTTTTGGCCATGTGTCGCACTGGAACACACCGCAAAGACTTCAGCCGACGGCCAAGAAGCACGTACGAACTGCGCATCAACAGAGATTCAGGCCCTGTTGCAAAAACAGGCTGTGTCTGTTGTGCACTTTCAGGAGAGAGAAAAGGGGCTTTACTCCATGTACTTCCTGGTTCCCAAGAAGACAGGAGAATGCAGACCCATTCTGGATCTTCGCAGCCTGAATCAGCACATTGCCTGCAAAAAGTTCCATATGTAAACCAATTACTGGAACTAGGGCAGCCGGGCGATTGGTTCACAACCATCGACCTGAAGGACGCTTACTTTCATGTCGAAAATTGCTCCAAAGCACAGAAAGTATTTGCGTTTTGCCTTCCAGGGGGGTAGCCTACGAGTACAACAGACTACCGTTTGGCTACTCCCTATCCCAACGCACGTTCAGCAAATGTGTGGCCACAGCGTTTCAGCCGCTTCTCGACTATGGCATGAGGGTTTTGTAATACGACCTCATGGTCATGGCCAGGTCCAGGGAAGAGGCAAACACAGCCCAATTGATCCGGTCAATTGGAAGAAGAGCAGTCCCATACCTCACCAGCAGGTGGGGTATCTGGGGATTTTTGTTCGATGCAGGCAGACTACGTGCCACCCTGTCAGAGAGCAGACAGGGCTGGAGGACTCTTTTTTCCCCACTATCGTCCATGCACACTCTACACGAGGCGTGTGTGAGTGTGGGGGCCATGGTGCACTTAGAAAGAATAGGGAGGGATGAAACCCTCTTTAATGGTCACACATGCAGAGCACACAGCACACACAGTGAAATTTGGCCTCTGCTTTTAACCCATCCTAGTACAAGGAGTCTAGTACTAGGAGCAGTGGGCAGCTATTGTACAGCGCCCGGGGAGCAATGGGAGTGGGGGGGAAGGGGGGTGTCCGGTGCCTTGCTCAAGGGCACCACGGCAGGGCAGGAGGTGAACTGGGACCTCTCCAAGTAGAAGTCCACACTCCATATTTAGGTCTGGTCGGGGACTTGAACCAGCGACGCTGGTCAGGAGGCGTGGCCGCCTTATATATGGTGGGCTTGCACACGCATTCAGGTAGGCCCGCCCCGAGGGCTACGTTTATAGATATCTCAGTAGGTGAATGCTCGCATAGTATGGTTAAGAGGTAGTACCCATAGAGTCCAGTAGAGGGCTCCGCCTATGCTTATATAACTAGGGTTACAATACATACGTAACCCCCCGTTTCTAGCTCCAAAGACCCTCCAGCCATTTAGTCAAAGTAAAATGTAAAAAGAAAAACGGCAATACACTCGCTTTTCTGTTTAATGGTTTAAGGAAGAAAAACAATTGAAACAAAGGTACCAGGACTTACTTGAAAGCAAAACCTTTTTCTTAACTCTGCTCTGAGGGCACTTTTCAAGCAATAATGACTCCCACCAGGTTTGTTTAATGAGCCAGTTTTTTAAATGTTGGATTTAGCTCTGTTACACATACTCATTGTGATAACGTGACCTTTCATCTTGAGTCTGAGTCATGGCTTACTAGCCTCACTTTTTCACAAAGCTTACTGCTGTGCGAAATAGCACATGAGCCAATTTGGATAGGTTGGTGGTAAATGAAACAATCAGGCGTCTCTTTGCACTCTACAGAGAAGTACTCAGCCTCCCACCCCTCTGAAAACTGGCTGCCTTCAGCATCAGCCCTCCACTCTACAGCCATTAGCCTCTGCTTTGTAGTTGCCAGAACGTCCAAAATAGTCAGGTTGTTTGTGCTGGAGTACGTTGTGAGCTGACTACTACTGTAGAGGGTCCAGAGAGAATTGGTTTGGAACATGGCAAATTATTTCTTTTTGAATTTAGGTTTGTTTTTTTTGTATCAGAAACAAGCTGGGCAACCCAACTTTTCCTGAAAGGCAAAACGCAACACCAATTAATCAAGTGTCATTTCATTTGTGAAGTGTCCTTTCATTTGATATTGCCATGCACAGAGAAAGATGTATGATGTAACAGTTCAAATCATGAAATGTTACATTGGCAATTCAACTGCAGTCGACAAAATTGTGTTTTCAGGGACAAAGTGTAGTGTAGTGGTTGAAGTAGTGACTTTATTATTCAGAGGAAAAGGGTTTTGGAATTGAACCCATTTATCTCAATTAACGTGAAGTGGTCACTTATAACTCTCATTCAGTTCCATACAAAAACAACCACTATGACAAACATTACTCGGTAGTATGTCTCTTCCACAACAGTTATTATAATTTGGCAATAACATGGAAAATAACTGTTGTATAAAAGATAATTAATTTCCTTTAATCAGTTTGAAACACAGTTTTAAAGAAATGAAACTCTAGAGTCTAGAAGATAGAAATGAAACTCTCTAGAAGAAGTCTGATAAAATATATTGCATGTATTATGCTGTAATAGCTGTGGGTTACAACATTGCATATATTACTGTTGACATCAATGACAATCAACATTTGTTGATCCATTCAACAAATCAGATACTCCTTGAAGGTCGGCTTGAACTTCGCTTAATGATAAACGTCTCATTTGTCAATATTCACCTCTTTAAAGGTGGGGTAGGTAATTTTGGAGAAACCAGCTCGAGATCGCTAGAATTTGAAAATACACAGCCGGAAGAAATCTGCCACTTCCTTAGAGAGCCCCTCCTCCAACACACACGAACGTGCACATGACCAATGAGGGCACGAGATAAGTTTGTGCACAGATGGAAGGCTGACAGGCAGGTAGGCCATCCAGTTATTTTAGCAGGGCCGGCTAAAATGATTGGTCGTGCTTTTTACAGCATTTTTTTATGGATTTTTTTGTCAAAACACTTAAGATATTCATTGCTATCGGGATGTTAAGAGCATTCAATGAAATATAACAAAAAGTGTATTTCGAGCCGGTTTCTCAAACTTACCTACCCCACCTTTAACCATTAAGTCTTTAAAATATGAAGTACAACAGTCTAAGTATAGTTTGGGAATATTTCACTTAACTTGACTATCCTGCCACAGCACCAGTGAAGAGGTAAAGATCGGCAGCTTTCTGAAGTCTGCAGTGTTCAGATATGTATAGGCCTATGAATTTTAAAGTATCCTTGCACTTGTTTAATATTACAGTTCTCATGTGAAATTTACAACGTTGTCCACAAGCTACCAGCTTAAGGTCATGGGCTGGCAAACATCTAATGAGTGTGGTTACATCAGAGCAGCAATACAAAATGAAAAAAGATTGACAGTTGTTAAGATTGTGGCTGGTCTTTAAACCACAAAAAGCTCCTTCCAAGACACAAAGCAAGTGAACTAAAACTGTAATCCATCAGAAATGATGCAGGGAAAGGAAATGAGGAAAATGATGAAAACAAAAGCTGCGTTTGTTTTCCTTTAGAGAATAAACCGCCCTGAGCAACATTCCCACTGTCTGGCTCCAAGCTCAACAAACTCCAGTGAAGCAAACATTAGCCCAACTGTCTGCAGCAACTATCCAGCAACACTGAAGCTTTAGCAACTAATTAACAGACTGTGCAAATTTAGATTCAGTGAAAATAATGATGAAGATGAGCAACATCACTCTACAAAGTCTGAGACACAGTCTGTACACAGGCTGAGATGTGTCAATGATATAATGATCAAATACATTGACTTTGAATAACTGCATGCAACTCTGTGCTACATACAGTAATAGCAGCAACAAATAACATGTATTTGGCCCAATGGGTCCAACATGATAACATGGCTAAATATGGTGGACAATGGTAAAAAATAAAAGTAATTTTAAAGGGCAGAAGCCTGATAATATAGAATGCATGTATTTTATAACATTTTGTTTTTTAAACGGGTTTCAATGGGGACAATATGAAAGTCTGACTGTCTGTATTTTGGCTATGCAGTTAATATACTTAACATAGGAGATGAGGTTACACTTATATATTCTTAAAACAAACTCAAACCCATGCCAAAATGTATGCCAAATGCATCAAAAAATCCAAACTGATTGAACAATTTCCTAGTGTTGCATAAGGGTTACACATGGAGGGCCCAACATGTGTCTCAATTGTGCCTCAGGGTGGTTTCATTATCCTGCACTCTCACTGGAACAATATACCAAGTGTTTTCCTATGGATTGGTAGATGTTAAACTTTCACATGCAGCTATCTAACATGTGTTCCCAATCCTCTGACTCCATCTACCCACACCATGACAGTAAGAGCACCCCATCAAGCTTCACTTCCAAACAACCAGCACTCTATCACTTTCATCAGTAGTCTGATGTTATCTGAAATCCAATGAGTGCCTGTGTGAGGTGTAACAAGGACTAATAGCCAAGAGTGCACACTAGATTGATCACTAAATGTATCACAGCATGCACTCACAGAAGTTAACAGCTCCATGCATGTACACTGACTCACTCTTGTAGCTTGCATTCCAAGGCTGATATCCATAATAGCCGGTGATTCGCAGGATTCGCTCCTCTATGGACGCGCTGTTGATGTCCTCAACTGAGCGCGAGGACTTCAGGTCCTCTTTGATGGCCTCGTCCACCACCAGGTACTTTAGCTGTCTGAGCTGAGGGCTGATGTCCGAAAGCCTTCTGGGGCTCAAGTCGGGCGACTTGCGCATCCCGCTGGGAAAAGAGAACAGGGGGTGGTCGGTGTTATAAGACAAAAGTGAGAGCGTTTTTCAAAGGGGAAGGGAGCCTGTGAACCTTGAATGTGAGATGATAAGACAGGAGTTCTCATTGGATAAAGCCAGAATGTTGTTTGTTACACAGAGACCTGCGTAAAGGGCCCCTGCAGCTCCCCTCAGTCCAGAAATCTTCATCCTTCACTGGCCCTGTCTGTACAACAATGAATACACTAAACGACAGTGACTGCTCCTGCAACTGCACTGTGCAACTTTATAACAGGCTTTTGTGAATCTGAAACTAATGAATCTATCACCAGTGATTTGTAGAGACGGAGAGAGTTCCCTTGACAACTCCTGGCTTCATGCAACCATCACTGGAGCACAAACTGCGCACAGCCTAAACAGTACTGTTTTTTTTTAAATTCCTACTTGCTACTTTGTGTCCAGCAGGTGAAGTAAAACCGAGATAGAACGGTTTAATATTGCACTATTAAAGTTGTGTAATGCGATACACCTTACAAAGTAGCACACTGTTGACTAGAATGACTCCCAGCTGTTATGAAACCGTCAGCAAAACACGATTCATAACCCACTCAGAGAAAATCAGTTCGTAAAATGCCCCCCTGCTGCCATAGTCGAACGAATCATTGTCGTATTATCTTTTTTAGATGAACATCTGACTCACAACAATTACTATCAGCAAAAACTCCTCAAATGAAATAAAATATCATTCACATTCGCATAGAACACACTCTAGGCTATAGGCCTACTTGATGTTTATTTAGGGCACTTCTGCCATTTAAAGTACATTTAATTTTTAGCACCTATGACCCAAATGCGCCACAGGTGCTCCTGTCGTTGGGCTACAATGTGTAAAAGTTTAAATGTCTTACATGGGCATCAAAGTAGGAGGTCCAAGGTAGCACATACAGTCCCGGCGGGTCCGAGCGACCCGGTCCCACACCATGCTCTCTCCATCCCCATACATCCTCAAGGCCACTAAGAAGGCAGCTGCTGTGGTTCTAAATCCTCACCAAGGCAGGGAGACAAGTACCACCCTCCTGCTCATCCTCACCCCTACAAACATATGCCTGGCCACTACAGTAGAGTCTGTTTCAACCTCAAAAGGGTGCGCTGTGCTCTGGGTCCTGCAGGCATTGCAACAGCGCCATCTACCGGAGGAAATACTTTATTGATACAGATGTTGCACATTGAAAGGTAATTACATACAGACTACAACGTATGACAGTGTCAATAATTATAATGCTGGAAGGACATATCTATAGTCAACTATGATAAAATGGAAGAATATTATAGCTAAAACTCTGAGTTGTGTGCACAGTTTTGACAAATAAATGCAGCATTAATGCCAGGGTAAACCAGAATGCTTGAATTATTGCACAAAACTATTGTACTGTTGAGTCAGTATTGCACAGTCGGTGATATAAATGAATGATGGGCTTATAGCAGTTTATAGCTGGAAATGAGTACAAGGATCAGTCTACCAGATAGTTCCAATAGTAGTATACTCTTGAAACATGAGATACAACTGAATTTACTGTCCTTTTTGGATCCCACACAGATCCCTGCTGCCATATCTCTGAACGTATACTGACTCAGCTCTCTACCTTAGCTGATCTGTGAGGGTTTTTTATGGCTTTGTGACTCAAAAAGTCCATCAGTAGCCTGGAAAGCTCACATTAATACTTTACAAATTAGCTTTTTTCAGTCCTATTCCTCAGACTGTCCCATTCAGATTGGCACAGTAAGTCTCCCTGACTCAAGATGAATAAGAAACCACATAAACCTCACTTTGAAGGTGGAAGTAGGTGTTTTATTTTTAATCTGAGTGCCAATTATTTGTGGCTCAGAACACTGGAAAGGTGTTCTGGATGGTGTTCAAAAGACTATCAAGCAAAAAAAAGGGGAGACAGGGATTGGAATAAAAGGCAGAAAATGCTTATATAATATTAGTATTATAATTGCACAATTGCCTTGATAATATTAGTGACTGACCCCTGTTTACGTCTTGCGTCAGTGAAGCAGCCAAAATGCTCAAAGCAAAGACAGAAAGGTTGCTTTTTGGTGGATAACAAATCTGGAGTATCTCCGTTATCGTGCAGAATATCAAATAAATATTGACTACACAAACCCAGACTGTTTGAGATGTTTTGTAGTACAGCTGTGAAACATATCAGCGCTTTTACCAGAAAACCTTTTCAAGCAACTACATATTTTTCGACAATTCACAGTCTAGTGGGTTTCCCTTTGGTCTATTATTCATAGCATACTTCAAGCATTTCAAGATGATAGCAGGCTCTGCATTTCAGAGGTTTACAGTAGGTGTTTGAGGTAGCAAGGACACATGTAAGGTTGTTTCTGTTCAATAACACCAAATCAAAGACAATTACTGGTTGATTACATCCAATCAGAGCCATGCTTCCAGTAATAGGGTAATTATGTTCACTGCCGGTGATTGTATGTACTTGGCAATTAAAATCAAGTCAGCGTCTTTGTCTTGAGTATTCAGAAGTGTGAACTGTACAACAATAACATTACAAGTATGTTTTCACACTCTCATGTAGTGATGCAGTGATCTGACTTTGCCTGCCTGGTATGACCCTTCGATTTCAGGTCCAGTGTTAATGTATTCATTACGTCTAACTGTGTGGAAGTGACTAGGATCTTTATTTTAAATGCAAGGAAGGCCCTACTTAAACCTTGCTTTACTAACTTTGTCAAACAAAACTTAACCAAAAAAATACAGAGATATTCATTTAGTAAATTGTTGTTTACTAAAAAAAAAATACAATTGTACACCAGCAACTTGATAAAAGTATTTTAAGGAATTGTAATTCAGATGCAGCAAAAAGTTGGTCAAAACTACAAAAGGCATTACAATTCCATATAGTGCATAACGTATATAAACATATAATTTAATTGAATATATCCACCCCATATGGTTTAGCTATATTTCAGTCCCTATCGGTCCAATATCCCATATAATTTGAAATGCATACCCTCATGTTTAAAAACAAAGCATGACTCTTCATCTGATGAAGTTTAAGCTGACCTTCCTTTGCAAGTTTAGATGAACTTCTGTCCCTAGATAAACCTAAACAGACCATGCAGTAACCCTAATGAAAAGTGGAGCTTACCTTTCATGATTGCGGTAGTGTGGTCCAAAGGTCCCCGCTCTGTGGTCCCCAGGCTGCATTGCGTTTGCATTCTGTGCTCCTGACTGCAGACAGCAGCACAAGAACACTGACTGTTTTTTGTAGACAGGTTTTGCGTGGATCAATGACCAGCCACACCTTTCACGTCCAAGTATTAAATGGGAAGGGGGGGGGGGAGTCTATGCTTACTCAGGCAAAAAAAAGTGGAGTCAAGTCATCAATAAGCGGGTCAACACCTCCCATAGGCCGTCTTTGGGAGGAGAGGACCGGGTTCATGTTGCATTATGCACCTCTCAACTTCAGGGCAAAGCCAAATCAATTCTCACAGCTCGACCTTACCCACACTAAATAATGTGGACACTTTCCCTCTGAGACACAGCCCATGAATATCAAAACAGTTCATATTAAAGAAGTGCTGATATATCATTGCCATCCAGAACACCATCTTCCACTTCAGCAGTCCTCTAATAGTGATTTAATTGTTGCCCTAATCTACAGGGCACTGCACTCCTTTCTAAATATAGATCAGAGATAAAACAAGAGCCAAAGCTTTGGGGCAAAGAAACATAGAATGAACACAGTGAGCCTGATTCACACACAAGATACTGATAACAATCATAACTCACTGGCCAGTACTATTTGTTGACGTGATCGGTTTATTTTCATAAAAACAGGTCTAAAAGAGATGTATCATTTAGACTTTAAAAGTGCTGGTGAAACCAATAAGGTTAACAATGACTCAGGTCCATTAGTCATTCAAGTGAGTCAGCTACTGTATTAGTTACACCTACTGCAAGTTGTCATGCTAAGACCCGTCAACATTGCTGTTGAAAAACCAAACCAAACAGACTTTTCTCACAGCAGTTATGATGATCTATCAAACACTGGTGTAACAGTTAGGGCTGTGGTATTTGCCACTTGAACATAAAAGGTCCATTGGTAACACAATGTATTTAGCTACTGTGTGAATAAACTGTTTGATTTTACAATAGGTTACTTTCTTTGAGAACAAATTACATTACTTTTATGGTAACATTATGCCTCTGTTCGTTAAACACAATTATAGATTGTTATATGACCGGCAGTGACTCAGTCAGTAGGGGCTTGGACTGTGAGCCGTAGGGTCGCCGGTTCAATTCCCCGACCAGACCTAAAATATGGAGTGTGGACTGCTACTTGGAGAGGTCCCAGTTCACCTCCTGCCCTGCCGTGGTGCCCTTGAGCAAGGCACCGGACACCCCCCTTCCCCCCTCACACCCATTGCTCCCCGGGCGCTGTACAATAGCTGCCCACTGTTCCTAGTACCAGACTCCTGGTACTGGATGGGTTAAATGCAGAGAACAAATGTCACTGTGTGTGCTGTGTGCTCTGCATGTGTGACCATTAAAGAGGGTTTCATCCCTTATAATTCTAATGAATGAATCTATGTTTTCTTCCGGGTGATTGGTCATTTCTCCATGCATTCCAAACAATGACATTAGTATTAGGTACATTGCTAACAAACAACCTTGTGTTCAGGCAGTGGTGCACTTCTGACTCTTGTGGTCGAAAAAAGTATTACATCAACAAACACTTTTTTACATGGTGATAATAAGAGCAAACATTATCATGGCAATACATTTTGTTCAACTTGTTTTACTCGTATTTTTGGTTTCGACTAGAACGTGTTTATATAACAAAGTAAAACACATTATTTTCTCATACCGTCCATCAAAATTTGAGAGAGCTAGGAATGAGCCCAAAAGGTCGCCAAAAATGATATAAATGTAGGCGCATATTGCTTGTGATGGATTTAGCATTCTCTACTTACAAATGACTTCTCCACTGGTTTATTTACGTAAAACACAAGTCTCAAAGAAGGTCTAATATTATTAAAATCTGAAAGAAATCACACCAAAATACCAACAGCTTTTTCCTCAACACTTAATCCATATATCTCAAGAACATAAAGAGATTTTAATGAGCAAGTCTCCAGGTTTCTTGTGGTCATTGAACTCATTATAAAAACAGTGAAAAAGTGGAATTGAGATTGTATCATCCTTTATATCCCCTTGGCTCTTTTCATACTCATGTGTTATACATGTGCATATGAAACCAAAAAAAAAAAGTGTGTTTAAACTGAATTTTCATTCATTCTCTTACTCTCCTGCGTCCATCTTCAACAAATTGAAAAAAATAGGAATACTCTTTTTTTCTCACCTTTAATATTTAATGGATAGCTCAGCCTAGAAACAGTGTGACAGGCCATTGCTGATTGGCCAGTGCAGGAGGAACTCTAGACCAGTACAAAAGTCACATTCATACATTTTTATTTTAGACATTGGGAAACATTTTATATCTCATTACTCAGTGTTTGATTAGCGACATTTGCATATGCCAAAAATAAAGAGCAATTTGTTGTTATAATCCAGAGGCACACCTGTTCTTTTGTTGCTGTAGAATAAATGTTATTTCAGTCAGGGGGAAACATCACCTTTATGGAAATCGGCACCCTGTAGTTGTAGTCGCCAAAGGCCCCTGTGATTTCTTAAGGGTATATTTATTATTCAGCTGCCATTATTGGTAAGGTTGACACACAGCTGGAGGATAGCCAGAATCTCGGTGGATGAGAGGACCCGCTGATTCTATTATGTGTCAACATCTTGAACCTGCTCCAGTGAAAATAAAATTGGCATCTTATCTGTCATCATTCTTGGCCAGATGTAAGTGCCCTTAATTATCTTAGCCAATCTTAGATATTCCCTTTTTAGTTTTGCTGACGAATCAAAACAAGTGTCATGCATAGTACCTCCTCTGTTGCGCTGCTATTAATATTAAAAGACACCTTGAGAAAGCAGGAAAATGGCACTTCAAATGTGCTTTTATTCTCATAATAGTTTTCACAGAATGTGTTATGGACTTTTTTACAGTCTTATAATTCATATAAATAAAACGTGTTTTTATGAAAAAACACACTTCAATAATCTTTGCCCAATTTGTCTAAAGGCATATGGTGTAATTGGTTATCCCATGTTGCGAGGGCAATATTCAGCTCCATGCATATCAAAGTCCTGAGGGTTGTCTGACATTTGCCACTTGAAAAAAAGTGATTGCACCTTCTGAATATTTATGAGCAATTATTTCGGTGAGATGTGGGGTGTGAGGACTAGGTGAGGATCGAGTTCAGGTCACCTCGAGGCTATATGGCACTCTAATAGCGTTAGATAACTGTGATGGCGATTCATGTGCTTGTGAAATGATACAAATGGTGTTAAAAGCACACGGAGTTAGTGAACATTTTCTCAGCATTTTTACATGCTTGCTCATCACATACAGATCGGATTCAGCTTTAGTGGGATCACAAAGTGGAAAGGACAGAACAACATGTACTGCAGTGTTGCCTCCTCAGTTTCAAAAGGTTCAGCATGACTGACAATATTTCAACTTGATGGCTTTAGTCAGAAGTCTGAACTCCTTGGAACAGCAAAATAACGTTTTTTATGTGTTCTCGTTTTCATTTATTCATGTTTGTTAATCATAAAACCCAACAGATGTGCCTGCTTGGTGTGAAACATGAGGAGATCAACTGCTGATGCTCTGTTAACATCACATACTGCAGCGATGGAGGTTTTACTGCAGAATAGTTGCAAGAGAGAGAAAGTCTTTGGCTGATATTCTGAACAAACTGTGCTGTTGTATTAGCTGTAAAATGTCTTTATTGTAGGGTATTTTTATTATTTGTACAGCACTTTTATAAATGTGCTATATAAATAAAACTTGATTTGATTTGATTTGATTTGATTTGGCTGCAGCATCCATTCACCCCTCCTTCTCTTCTCTCCTCCCTTCTTCTGGTCCTTTCAGTTCATCTCACCTCTTATGCAATAAAGACAGAGTTAACTGGGGCAGTGTGCTGGTGCAGGTCTGCATATATATACTGTATTAATTTAGGCCAACAAAATAGGACTGTTGTGCACTACCACAACCTTACATGTCCAGTTTCATATTTCATGTAAGTTATTCCTTGGGTTCAATAATAAGGAATGTTTTTTATAGAGAAAATATGACCAACATTTGCTTTACTCCAGTAAAAATAAAAGCAGAAATGCAGTAGCAAATGAGAGCAGTGGGGAATGTTTTTGCTTGAGGCCACCTGCATTCCCATAGTCCCAGTGTGTGTGTCGGGATATAAATAGAGTTGCTCCACCACCAGAAAGCGGTGCTATAAGATGGATGCCAGTCGTCGCCTCAGTGCAGCCTAACCCACCCCGACCCACCCCCTGTCCTGGGTGACCCCTGACTACCTGGAAAACTAGCATGCCAAAGTTTCAACAATAGACTTGTTGTTAAAACCTGACAAGCGTCATACATTTTGCTGCAGTGGGTGTTGGATGCACATGCACAACAAGCTTAAATTCATGCATTATAATACAACACAGAAAGTAACCGGGAAAACATTTACTCAGTCGTGGAATGTTTTCATGTAGGCTCTATTTACTCAAGAAAGCCTGCTGTAGCTACTTAATTAAAGCTCTCTTACTATACTGAGTATTTTCCTATACATTTCAGGCCTACTCCAGTGCATGGTGATTTATGGATAATAATTCTAGTCTCTGCATGAATACTATAGGGCAGCAATAAGCCAATTTTCTTCTCAATCATTGTCAAGTAATAGTTTCCTATATAAAACAGGAAAAAAGCCTATTCCAACACTATAATGAGACATTAAATGGATTGTTTTGTCCGATCAACAGTGCACAAAACTGAACATTTTAAATCATAACATAGGTAAATGTCAAAGAAGTCATTTGACAACCTGAAACCATCACGTCTGGCTTCTTTGCCATCAAAATTACTTAAACATTAATCACTTGTCAAAAATTATTTTGGATTAATTTTCTTTAAATCGACTACTCGATATATGGGTGCAGCTTTGATAGCACTGCAACATTTTTAGATAAAAGTATCAAGATGGTGTTGTGGTGGTGGTGGTGGTGGTCTTTTTTTAAAGTAAAATGTGTGTGTGTATCTTCCTCATTTCTTCTATAACAATCGTCTCTCTTTCACCTTCCCTTGGCAAACATCTCTGAAAGTGAAAGTAATAAACACAGACCTAAACACACGTATACAAACACTGCAAAAACATTGTAAGCTATTTATAGCAGCATGCAGAGGAATGGTACACAGGCCATGGAGATGTGTCCTTCACCACTGCTGGGAACAATGCTGCCTGCCAGACTCACAAACACGAATGCCCACGCTCAACACCGACATGCAGGCCAAATAATAATTAGTGTCAAATAATATACAGACAGACATATGAGGCACCATATACAGAAAAGGGACAAACAGTGTACAATGCACATGAACAGCTACATGAATACAATGAACACACACAGATATGCAAGTTACACACAAATGCAACCACATAGAGGACACAAACAGGAACACAGAGGAAATTAAGTTCTTCATGCCAGCTTTTTTTCTTCAACAGCTATAACACAAAGAAACTCTGAAGGGAAAGGGGTTAAGGTATGAAAAGAGAGTATACTAAATCAAGTTTATGAATATTTTACTGTTAGTTGAGTCACCATTTACAATTTACATGATGAGAATTTGATAAACATCTCAATATGTCCCCATGTAGCTTATTCTCCAAGGGGCTATCTTGCACTAGCAGTGTTACTACTGCTGTTGCAAAGAAAATAACAACAACTCTTAGGTTTGTAATCTTGACCATGTGCAAGGTTTTGCAGTTTAAGTATAGCAGATTTGTCAAATGTACACAAACCTATGCACTATTATAGGTCTCATACTTCCCTGTGCATTTTGAGAGCGGTTCTTTGAATACTTTCTTGCATAAATATTTTTGAAGAATTGTTAATAATGCCACCAGAGGGCAGTACAGGAAGGCTGCTGAAGATCTCTCTCCATCTTTGAAGTCCTTCTTGTCTAATCAATGTCCTGTACTTCATTTTAGGTTGTTAGATCCTTACTTCATAACATCTCAAATTATAATAACATACTGTGGATCCTACACATATAGTTAATATGGCTAACATTATATTTTCTTAGATGCTACTGGCCAAGTTTAGCCACATTCTTTACTCCCTGCATCAACAATTTAGATGGTGTATTTAAATGATTGTCTCCTAAACACTGCTCTGTACATTGTGTTGATTATTCAGAGAGTATTCACCTTTGTCTGTGTCATACTGTACAGTAATTAGAAAATGTTTTATAAAGAATATGGAGCCCTCTTGTGGTTATCTTACATTTGACCTGTTACTAAAACAATTGCAGTTTTATTCTGCCATTTATTCTCAACTAGTGCAAGTTGTGGTCGGAAACCCGCATTGACACAGGAAAAACCTGCAAACTCTTATATGAGGAAAGTTCAAGGTGAATCCCAAATACATAAACCAACCCCCCCCCGCCCCCCCAAAAAAAAAAAAAGGGTAACGAGAATTCATAGTATTATGATTACAGATCATAATACTGAAATACTTAACATTATTAGGGAACTTACTTACTAATATTTATGCTATTTCTTACTTCTAATTAATATACCTGAACTTTGAATTGGAATACATTAGTTTAGACTCAGGTGTCAATGAAATAGCGTTGGTTGCCTAGCAACTGTAAGTAGGCAACTTGGAATGCAATTATTTGAATGACTTAATAGTAGAACAAAGTCAAGTGATGTCACACGGAATGTGATGAGGTCACTATCTGCCTCTCATCTGCGATGATGTCATTAATGGCTTTGAAGTTGCCAAATTCTTATAGTCTTGAGTTCAGCAGTTCTTTGAGACACAACACAGCTTGCATTACACACAGTATTTTTCACAACACGACAACACAGAACAAACTGAAATGGCCCATCCAATCTACAAAGCCTGCATATTGAAGGGGCGGGAAGGAATAATGATGCCGAAACAGGCAGAGAAGGACTATAGGTCTGAGACGCCTGCAGATGAGGTGGATTTCAAGAAAAATCTACGGCAGCGAGCGGTTGATGCAGCCAATGATAAGAGGTTCTTCCAGAATGCCAGCGTCAGAAAGTTCAATAGCGACCTCTTAAAAGAAAAAATAAGAAAGGACAATGCAGCCATATTGCTATCTAAGAGAGAGACAGAGAGGAAGGCTGACCAACAGAGAAGGGAGAAGGAAGAAGAGATGCGTCAGAAATGTATTGATGCTCAGAGAAAAGAAGAGGACGAAAGTCGTAAGAGACGCCGTGATAAGCTGGCTCTGAAAGACGAGCTTGTTAAGAAGACCAAGGAGAATAAGCTGTCGAGAGAAAAGGAGAGACAGCAGGAGAAGGTAGAAAGAGACCAACTCAGGGCCCTCGATGAACAGCATCAACAGGAGCTTAGACATGAGGAACGAAAAGAACTGGAGGCAAAGGACAAAAAAGCAAAACTTCACAAAGAGGAAATCTATAGAAAAAACTGCCTAAGACAAAAGGAAATTGAAAAACTGAACATGAAGGAGAAGGAAACTAAACGTGTTCAGACTGACAGAGAGGAAGTGCTGCAGCAGAGAAAACAGAAGAAGTCAGAACAATTGAATAAGAGGCAGATTCCTAAGGATATAGTTATAGCAAAACTGGCAGATGCTAAAAAACAGCAGGCTGCTGAGAAAATCCAGAGAGAGAAGGTGAAGTTGTCCAAGGATGTGGCCGAGGCAGAAGCTAAAGTGATAAAACGGCAGATGGACGTGAAAGAGAAGAGGGCTGCGGCTCTGAAGAGCATTGCCACTCAGAGAGTGGAAAAACATCATGAAAATGAACAGAAGGAGAGAGAGGAGAAAGAGGGCAGCCTGGACTTGTTAAATCAAATGAAACAGTGTGACAGGTTGTCTGAGGAGCAAAATAAACTAGAAGTTTATTTTAAAAGACAAAACAACATTAAGCATGAAGTGGCTTTAATATCCGCTGCTGCTGAAAAGCAAGCCCTCCTTCAACAGGAGATAAGAGAGGAAATACATGCTGCCAGAGAAATGGAGAAACAGATTGCTGAGGGAGAGAAAGACATCCAGCAATACATGCAGCAGGTGTGCGAGCATCTTCCAGCAGCAGAACGGCATCGTGTCCTTTTAAATAGGGAGGTGCCAGATTACGTCTGTCGAGATACTGGTGAGCCGTTGCTCAAACGTGCTCCTGACCCGACCCGTTTAATGAAACGGTATCGGGAACGCGACAGCCTGAAGCAAGCCATGGTGGATGTGAGGCCGCACTTTCTTCCACCACTTTCCAGAGCTGGTGATGCCTGCCATGGTTCAAAAGATGCAGGTGAACTGTTGCCCACGAAGGTAAATTCTGGATGGCAGCGCACCCCTTCCCCGGAGGAGAAGATCAAGCAGTACCTGGATAAGGACAACATTCAGCTCAATGAGAGCAGTACTGCTGATCAGCGGCAAACCCGCTTCCCAACCATTAAAACACCGGGAGCACCTGCAGGACGACGCTCTCCCCCAACTGGGGTAGAGTCATCAAAGAACCATGTGAAAGAAACAGGAGAACGGTTGCCCAGATTGGACACTCCTAAAATCCGGGACACCAAAGAGAACATTAAAGGGAATCTGCAGCGTACCCTCCTCCCAACAATTCACAAGAAGAACAGTGAAGGGAATCTGCAGCGTACCCTCCTCCCAACAATTTACAAGAAGAACAGTGAAGAGAATCTGCAGCGTACCCTCCTCCCAACAATTCACAAGAAGAACAGTGAAGGGAATCTGCAGCGTACCCTCCTCCCAACAATTTACAAGAAGAACAGTGAAAAGAACCTGCAGCGCACCCTCCTCCCAACAATTTACAAGAAGAACAGTGAAGAGAATCCGCAGCGTACCCTCCTCCCAACAATTTACAAGAAGAACAGTGAAGAGAATCTGCAGCGTACCCTCCTCCCAACAATTTACAAGAAGAACAGTGAAAAGAATCTGCAGCGTACCCTCCTCCCAACAATTTACAAGAAGATCAGTGAAAAGAATAGTACCCTCCTCCCAACAATCTCAACAAAAAACACTCCTGCAGTAAGAATCCGTTCCCCTCAGGTTGTGTTGCAGGCCCACATGACAGTGACAGGCGAACCATTGCTCAGATTTGCCACTGAGCAAACAAAAATGATCAAGAGGAAGCAGGAGCAACTCACGCTAGCTGGGAGGAATTAAATGGCCGTTCTACAAACTCCCTACTCCCCAACCCACTCCTCTAAATTCCTATCTTTTTACTATACCTTTAATTTAATGTGTTTTCATTGTTCCCCCTTTTCCCCCCAAGTCAATATAGTCTTCATGAATGGGTTTTCTCCAGGTGTTCTGGTTTTGTCCCACAATCTGAATTTTTCAGGTTATGAAAAAACCTCACATTATTCTCGCCTTTATTTGAATGTCTTTCCTATATTTCTCATTTTCATGACAATAAAGGCGCATTTCCACTACACGGCCTCGCTCGGCCTCGCTCGGTATGGCTAGGCCTCGTTAGGACGGGCTCACTTTATGGCGCATTGCCATTACAGTTTAGTACCAGGGGTAGCAACTATAGTAACGCAGTGTAGGCGGAGCCGTGACGTCATCTTCAATGAGAACCCCAGAAAAACAACACAGCCGTTAGCTGTTAGCACTCAGAGCTCACAGCTCCTCATATATGTTCAGAAACTAGACAAAAGTTAAACAAGTACAAACCACAGACTGCCTGTGTCATGGCGAATACAGTCGCTGCTTTATTTATGTCTGTATAGGCCGTTGTTGTGAGTGTGGACGGTCGGAGCATACTGTATACTGCGTTAGCTTAGCCAATCTCCATTTAGAAAACACGCATTTTAAAAGGTTTTTTGCCTGCCGTCTGTCTGCAGACTTGACAAAGCATTAATTCATGGTTTTTACTAACCGGTATCAGTATGTTGTTACTTCGGCATCATTTTGAAACGTGTATTACAATTAAATCACGGTCAAATATGTCCATCTTGTTGTAGTTGTAGCCCCCTTGCCAGCGATTCTCTCTCTAGTTTAGCATACTCAGCCCGACTCAGCCTCGTTGTCTCTGGCCCTAGACCCACGATTTTATGAGGCCAGAAAAACTGTGAATTAGGACCCGCCGGCCGGTACTAGGCCAAGTGGAAACGCAACCAAAAACGGGCCGCTGACGTCACAGCCCTCTTAAACCGTGCTCCGCGCTGTAGTGGAAACGCGCCATAACAGCACCAGGAGATCATGAGGCTGCTGCTCAGGAGGCCTCAAAGGGCCAATCTACAACCCCTCTACTGCTGTTGCAACTCAATCTATATTTCCCTTATTTCCTCTCTTCCTTTATCTCTTTTTGTATTTCTTTGTTTTTGTGTTTGTTTTTTAATTCTCTGTCAAAGCGTCTTTGAGTTTCTTGAAAAGCGCTATACAAGTCCCATGTATTATTATTATTATTATTATTATTAATGTGTTCAAATATCTATGTATCTTTTTATATGACACGGTACTATTTAAAACTGATGCCACACAGACAGGTTCTGGTTCAGGTCAGATCTTTCTGTTGGAGATCAGATAGTCTCCATGTGTGAGTTTACTCTAATTAGGTTTATTGGCGAAATATCATACAAATAAACACTAATATAACATTTATGAACTTTCATTTTTTATTAAGCACTGCACAAATCAAGGTGTGCTCAATCACACACATATGGGATGTTGCAGAGGGAGGGCTTGTGGCTCCATTAAAATGCCTTAAAGAAGAAGTTTGGCAAAGTATGGTGCCATCAATTTACAGCAACTTCCAGTTGCCAGTACGACTTTGGGTTAATGTGTCTTTTTGAATGGCGTCAGGACCGAACACTTTTCGTGTTCTTCAAATTTCGTGTTCTTAAAATGTCATGTTCTTAACATTTCGAGCAGTTCAGACGGTGTTAACTGGAGTTTCAACAACTTCCTTTTTCCTGGGGAAATAGCGCTAAAATAACCGCCACGCCACAGCAAGGTCACTTCACGAAAACTCAAGATTTTGATAACTTGTCATCCTCAAAGCCTTGAGACGGTCCAGACCAAATTTGAATTCGATCAGACCCCAAACCTCCCCGAACAGCATTGTTTCTCTCTCGATTGAGACCAAAAACGTATAAAGAAAATGTTTGCTGCAAGTGATACTGAGTTAATGAAGTTGTAATGGCAATTTTAATGTTCCAATGTCCTATATCCTTTTGCCATTACTTCACAGGATGGTTTAGAGTGATCCTGACGCAGACACAAACAGATGAATTTCCGGTCTTTTGCTGCAGTTTAGAATGATGTTTTATTGCTTTACATACCAAGGTTTAAGTATACTGTGTCAATAGTTGTGGTAGGAGCATCTGCCGGGGCTGGCCGGGCTGGTAGAATCGGTATGCTCTTCCTCCTGTGTCCTCGTCCTCTCCTGTCACCTAGGACCCCTTTTATACACCTGGTGTAGCTAAACCCCGCCACCAAGTGTTCAAAAATAATATTGCACTATACATATAAATTAAAGTAAACTGAGACACCAACAACACCCATAAAATGGCTCCTACAGAAGTGATAAGAAGACTATTTTCTCGTTAACTTCTATAAAACCTGATATGTTCAACCAGAGGAGACGCCCCCTGTTGGATATTAGAGAGAATGCAAGTGTAAGGCACTTGCAGGGATAGAACAGAAAGATAATGATTCACTGCATAAACACATATCAAAATAATCCGTAACATTCACACCCTTCTTCGCCAGCTCCTGCTCGATCCGAAATAGAGGATAGAAAATAAAGAAATTAAAAGCAAAGCCCACAATAGGATTTGTTTTTCAAGAAAATGTGCAACAAATTCAGGAAAATAATAATTAAATACATCTTTAACTTTAAAGGGGACCTATTATGCTATATTTGAAAAATATATTGTAGGGCCATACCTATACAAAACATGTCTGTGAAGTTTTTTGCTTAAAGGTCCCATGTCATGCTTTTCCGGTTATTACCCGTCCCCTTGTGTGTTATGAAAGTTTGTATGCATGTAAACGGTCTGCAAAGTCACAAACCCTCAAAGTACACCCTGTAGCGAGAAAAACTCTAACACAGACAATACGTGTCTATGCTGCCCCAAAACGCCTCGTTGGAGATTTTCTTTTTCAATTTTTTTCTTCTGGGAACCAAGTGACGTAACGACGACCCCTCCGTGGATTGGTCCAAATGGACCAATCCGTGGAGCTGTTACGTTACGTCCGCGGAGCCGTTACGTTAAGTCCGTGGATTGGTCCAAATGGCTGTCTCGCAGACGGCCACTGGGCTCATAGGGAGGGGGGGGGGCAGGAGCTCCAACAAGCCGTTTCGGACAGAGTGAATACACATACTATACAGAGATGCTGTATGAGAAACCAATGTGATTTTGGAAAATTGCACAATATAAATCTATTTTAGTATACCTCAACAATGGAATTATGATCAGTAGAAATGGCCATGACATGGGACCTTTAAAATACCAAACAGATCACCCATTGTAGCCATGCCTCATACCCCTCTATTCCAGCCCTGTTCCAAAAACAATAGTATGAAGCTGCAGCCTCAGAGGATGCACTCTCAGGACCGCACTCTCTCAGGACCCTAGTTGTTTTGCAACATCGCCACCTAGCGGATTGGATGACCGCAAAAGTACAACCAGCGAGTATTGAGTCTCATACACTGCGAGTCTCTTTAGACATTGTAATGCTTGTTATTAACCATCTAAAAATGCATGAAAATATGTTTTTTTTACTGAAATTACATTATTATTATTATTAACAACAAGTTGTTGTTAATATGTTTTTGATTTTTAATAACAAATGTATTTTGTATGTCAGATGATAGTCTTTTATATTTGTCTTATCAAATTTGACATACAACATAAATATATATATTGTAGTAATAATGATATAATCTATTTATAATTGTAAATGTATATTGTATGTAGACATACATTTAGATGTATATTTTGTTAAAAGAAAACAAAACTGTTAATTTAGTTTTTGGGAGAAGGGGTGGGGTTAAATAAGTGTAAACTCCTTTGAATCAATTTGATACTGCTTATGTTTCTACAGTATCATAATTCTCTTGTTTCATTTCATTATTATATATATTTTTTTTATTGTATTACATGTTCGAAATAAATCAAATCAAATGTGTCTTTGAAGAGGTGCTAGATTACTCAAAAACAACTGTTAGTGTGTTTATGCACCAGGCTGCAAAAGATAAACATGCAATTTGACGAGAGGAATTTCAGTGCAGAATACATTTTTATTTATTGGGCACTGTGGATTCTTCACTGGGGTGAGGCGGGGTCTGCTGTTCCCTCAACCACCAGACAACAGCTCCAGCTGCAGTACCCCGGGAAGCCCTCTTCTGAGTAAAAACCCTGTAATATTCCTCGCCGTCCACTTCCCCGGTAGCCTGTGCCAACGTCCTTATACAGGTTGTCGCACTGAAAGCACCTGGAAATTTGGTAGGCCTTCCTGAATTCCTGTTTGTGTCCCTCTGAGAAGACATTCCAGTTGACGACACAGAATGTCATAAGAAAATTACAATTCAGACAGAAAAACAACAAAACCTTCCTTAATTTAGCTGACCTTACTCTTAGTCAATCAACTTCATAATACTAGGATAGGAGAAGGCAGAAGTAAAGACACTTTATAAACTTACTGTCAAGCCAGTTGAAGTGGGCTTCCTTTTGGAATGACCCCTGGCTCACGATGTATTTAAAGCTCTTGCAGGTAAGGGCTAGCGTGCAGATTGCAGGATCACCATCCTCAAGAACGACAAATGTAATGATCCTGCGGATTATGCCTTCAGGCAGCTGTAGATATAAAACACGATTTAATACGAATTCCTTTCAAGCTACATTGTCTCTACTGTCAAAACTAAAGTAATTGTAAATACATGCCTGCAATATGCCAATGCAAAAAATGCAAAAAACAAATGCAAAAAAATATAAAATATATTAGCGGGTGTATTTCACTGTGTAGGGATAGCCTTCAGGGGATTGTCCTGGTCTGCCCTGATACACTCCTGACTGACAGCCTGGAAGTATTTACTGACTAGTGTACTGCATGTACCCGTCTGTGTTTGAGAACAAATTAAAAAACAAATATAAGAGAGAAAGGGTGGGGCCTTAGAAGATGTCCTTAAGTATAGGTGTTTTAACTGGCCTTGTGCCAAAGTAGTGTTTATGAAGTAATCTTGCTCGTGCATGCAGACGATTTAATTTCTAGCTCATGCTCTCTCCTATATTATTAAAGAATAAATGCATTTTGTTTGTAACATGCAAACAGGCATGTAACTCACCCCAATACCAAAGTTAAAAACTCATGTATTCAAGTTCAGTGTGCAATGAATAAATCATACATGTGTGAATAATAAGTGTCGGATAAATGTGTCTAATGTGTCCCTTAACACATTCAAAATGCATTGAATACACTACTGTATGTTCTTCTGATGTCTCCAATTAGTTTCAACAATCATTTATGTTTTGTAATGTAGGCTGTTAACGTTAGATAAGTGCCATCGTATTTAAATGATTATGTTCTTGATGAAGCTCACAGTTGGTTTTGTAGCAAGTGAATATTTCGTTTTTAAAACAGAAAGGATAGGTGTCATGGTGGCCGCTGGGTATTTTACCATGTGCCTGTTTTAAATGTTTCTGTTTGAATGTGCTTCAAGCAGGGCTCACCTTTATGAGGATTATTTGAAGTGCACAAATCCAACAAGGGTGCGGCTCCAAGTTTTTCTGTTGATGTCTTATGAGACTGTTCTGTAATAGTCAAAAATGTATTTCCAGAAATGAACAGCAGGTATACCGATTTAATCACAAAAAAACAGACATTTCAATTCAGTGCTGATTCTGAATATGCCTGATTTGTACTCCAACTGGCTGACATCCATAAGATAAAACAAGATAAGATTCATTAAGATAAAATAAGATATTAAGAAAATACAAAATAACATACAGCAATCATACAGTACTCACACATTGCCCAGTGCCTGTTGTAGACACCAGTAGTCGTCCTCAGGCAGTCTCATAAACAAAGGATAAATATGTTGAGGATCTGGTAGGGATTCTCAAAAGTATTGTTCAATTATTATGCACCCACAGGTAACTGCTTTCTTGTAAAATGCATCCAATAAATACGACGCCAAGAGCTTACTTTCCCTCATCTTTATTTCAACTTGATACCATGGATGTCAGTTCAGTGGCTCTCTAATGAGGCGCCTGCAGAGGAAATCTGTTCAATGAGAATTACACTGGAATAAAACTATATAATGTGTAATGTTTTTTTATTACTTTGATGGATATTTAAGGTGGAAAAGAACAATCTAATTCAGACTCAATACATCAAGTATTTGTTCTGCCAGACATTTAATACCGAAACCAGTTATACTGCACATCTTAGAGCTGTGTTAGTCTAAAAGAGTTCGTCATAAATTAGTGTACACCTTCAAAAGATGTCCCCTCTTTTATCAAGTGCCACATATAATGAGTTTGATTTGCAAATCATTGCTCATTATGCTCAAAGAAGAAAGCACTTCCTGTTAATCACTGGCAGGGATATCTGTGAGCCTTTTGTTCATCTCCAACTTCAATTACCACCTTTTCTATGATAGATATACAATTATGGACTCCACACCTCCATTTCATATTCAAAGACGAGATTAAATACTAAAACAGTGCTTTAAAGTAGCGACAATTAACCATATATAACCATCTCCAACACCCTGCAGATAGTCACATTCATTGCCATTTGTTCTGCTCTTCTTTTTACCCAAGTGGTTTTGTGTGTAAAAAAGCCTGGCGACGTTCACTCTTAATTGTATACATTTAGTTTAATTAAACATATAAACATGTTGCTGTGTTTGCGGGTACATAGATACACACAATACCCACAAATTATCCATATATGTACATAGAAGACTAGATAAAATAATCAGAGGGAAAAGATAAATAACAACAGAGTCAGATCAGTTAATAACAAACCGACACTTTATTTAAGACACAGTGATATTTTACAGTTCATGGATTCACTTCTTATGCTAAAATGAATTTTTTACAGAAAACCTAGGTGCACCATTGAAATCTTGTTTACCATTATTGGAATAAACACTAAAATACTTTCGGGAGCCGATGAATTTACAGTATTCACCACAACAACTGCAGAGATATGAACAGAAACATGGGATTCAAATTTTTCCAAACAGGTTACTTTTGTCAGCTTAAATAAATAATGTCAGTGTGTGCTTCCATTTGTAATCCTTGACACAATGTGTTCTCCCTGAACGGATTTTCTTTTCAGCTCTCACCCTCAAGACCAACTGTATGTGCGTGACAAACACTGCCGAAAACAGAAGGGTAAAATCCTTGACATCAATCTATGTAATGTTTCTTCAAAACAGTGAAACATGTTACAGTAAAAGAGAAACCATATAGCATGGCAAAAAAACAAGTTTTCCCTTTTTTAAGCAGACATTTTCATTTAGTTAGAATGCTTCACAGTTCACACGAAGGCCCATACTGGTGGAAAAAGCAACTAAAATCCCACTGATGTAGAAAATACAATATTAAAGATCAGTGAGTAACTCGGGTGATTCAAAGCTAATTTTGCAAGCGGTCATGACACCTTGCCACAGCTCACCTGGATCGTTTAAAATAACTGGTCAGCGCTAAACTAACAGAGCAGAGCAGCGAGGCGTGAAGCTGCAGGCTTTCAATCTCACTCTAGCAAACGGCTTAAAAAACGTTACATTCAAGACTTCTTCATAAAAGGCTGCGACTGTCTTGATGTGGCGTTGTAGCAAAGAAACATGAGGTCAGAACATCAGTTCCACACGGAGACTGAGACATAGTTAAAATTCATAATAAATGCATGTAAAAAGTCTGCATTGCTGTATGCTACACTGTACGAGTGGGTGTTTATTTGCGGCAAACAGAATATTACAGGATGGATAAAGGCGTGAAATAATGTACATGTCACACCTTTTCCCTACAGATGCAGAGGCTTTTTTTGAAGGAGTGCGATAAAAATGTCATACAAAATGTGCATGTGTATATATTTAATTTCCAACTATGGAAAGTTGATGAGCAGATAAAAACTGATGTGGTTGATTTAGCCGCACTCTTGCTCTTTGAGTTTCCCAAATGCACCTTTTATGGTGAATAATTACTTTCATTAGTTACTTCTAAAATGTTGTAAACCTTCCTCATGTCAAAAATATACATTCAAATTATGTTCATACAGTAAAATAGTTTCTGTTAGACTGATAGCTCTTTTTTTTAAGCTCAGAGAAAATATCAAGTCTTTAAAGATCATCAAAAGTACCATTGTTTTTCCATTAAAAATATCTTGATTAAATCTTTGGAACCATGTCCCTTTTCTCTCCCAGTAATACCAAACAGTTATTTGTATCTGTACCTCTGCCTGGCTCCAGTACATGTGCAAACTGAGCTGCGTTTATCGACAGTGAAAAGCGTGGGGTCAGCCAGCACTCTGTCGTTCCCTTTTTAAGCCTTGCTAACCTCTACTTTCCCTTTCACACTGTCCAGCACACATTAAGCCATCCGGACAAATCAATAAATTATAGTGCTTATTGTCACACATGGACAACTACGAAAATCACTTCAACATGTAGAGAAAATATACATATCTGCAGGTAAAAACTATTCCTCACAATGAAATGTGTGACAACGTCAAGTCCAAAAAGAAAAGTCAACACCTCCGTAAAGATGAGCCAAAAGTGCTACCAAACAACTTTGTTGTTTTATGCAGAGTAAATATGTTCTTGCTAGCAGTTATTTTAATCAAAGGCTGTTTTTCTTGGAAACTTTCTATTCTAAAAGGTAATGTTTTTCAGGATATCTTCTCCAGAGCTCAGCGAACCTATGGTTCGTAAAATGTATTGTCTGTTCTTTCAGAAGCTTTGTTCAGGATCACTGCTAGTTCTCTTTCGATCAACCATGTGACGCACTTCATGCAATGGAAAACAGGACCCTGAAACTTTCACTAACCTTTAAAGAAATCAATAGGAGCCGATCCAATGGAAAACGAATCAAATGAAGCATGTGCAGCATTAACTGTTTCTTGCTGTCAAAATTCCTTATAGTAAATTCTGAACTCAATTATTAATAACTTGCATTGTTCTTGAGTGTTGGTTACTGCTTGGCTCATCTTTAACAGGTGTTGTCATTCTCAATGGCGCTATACTGTACATCTTAAAACATTAACCTGAATATGTACATTCTACATACCTGTCAAGCATCTCTACTTATAGGATACATACATGTTTATGTTTTAATATGCGAGACACTACAGAGAACTGTCCTATATTCCAGCTAGGGTTAAGAGACCAATTACTTTTAAAAATGTTACCTAAATATGGAATAAATAGCACGGCTCATGAAGGAGCTCATCTCTAGTGAGTCATAAATACAGCAGAAGGCTATTATTGCTAGTTTTGAACTACTAATTTTCTCCCGTATTGATGTGCATACATTTGAGCACTATATTGTCAGTATTGTGGGTTGATGAAGAAGATTGTTTGCTTGATCGGAATAGTATCTATTTGTTTTACTACTAAAGTTAGCAGGACTGAGCTTTGCATGATGCCTTCAGTTATGATATACTAATACTTGTCTATAGTGTTGCGTGCATTAGCCCCTACTGTCACATTGTCATCCTTCAACAGATGTTTGCTCTGTCGTTGTTTACTGGATCATGGGATCGTCGTTGGGAGACACCAGACTCGGCACGCTAACAAACGGCTGTGTTTTGCCCTCGGTGTAGACGATGGCTCTGTTGGACACGGTGGTGAAGGACAGGTCGTCGTGCTCCAAGATGGCGAGGCGGTCCTGGGGCTTGTCCTTCTTCAGGTAGAAGATCTTCCTCAGCTGCTTCAGCTGCTGCAGCTCGCAGAAGGTCTCCAGCACCACCAGCATGACAATCAGACCCAGGATCAGGTACACTGATGACACAAAAAGCACAGGCAGGGGATTTAAAAAAAATAGTATAGCTGCAGTAAGTAGTTTTATTAAATATCACCATATAAAAAGAAAACAAGAATAAACACATATCTTTTCATTACCCTGACAAGAAACACTTACATTTTCACCTAGATGTAAGATGTTTTTGAGATCTTAACAGTGAGGTTTCTATGGGAGTTCAAACTATTTATACTTTTGCTATGGCTACTGTGGTTGTATTTATCCAGTTTAGAGTATTTTATCATTTCTGCATGCCATTGTATTAGGAAAAACACAACTAATGAATGTTTCACTATTGTCCAAATACCTGTTGTTTACATCCGCTGACACAAGAGGGCAGTAGCTAGCCTAACATGTTACCATAAATGGAGTGTGTGCTTTGTTGAATGGTAAGAGGAAAAAAACATTTTTAGACAATGCTTTAAATCACCATTTAAGTATGTGTTGATCAGTGCCTGCAGCAGAATATTTCACTGACTGGCTTCCCCTTCAAACAGGCAAACAGGGGGGGAAATCCCCCGTGAAAATCCCTAGCATCCCAAGGCGTGTTTAAGTCGGTGTTTAAACTGTTTTATTGTAATACGACTATTGTAAAAGCACCTTTTTTTACAGCACCAGTGAAAGGTTTTACTATATATTTGCATTCAAGCAATAGTCTTAAGATTGGGCTTTATTAAGAAGGCAGGACATATTGTATGTACACAGAATCAAGCTATACCTTACATGCAAAACACAAAAGCAATGGAAGTGCTAATCATCATGCAAAATCAAGACAAACAAACAAACAAAGTGGCAAACTAAGTCTTCTGTTTCATAGCTCCAAAAGGTTTTGCAGATAGCAATGTCACTTCCGTTGTTCGTCACAGAGGAAGTAGTACAAATGTGTCTGGTGGTATTTTTGTAAACCAATACATTCTGTTCCTGCTAAATAACGTCTCACTGGTGGTGCGTACAAACCTCCCACACACATGCAGGCGACAGTTCACTACAGCAGCGTTCATCATTCATGCTGTACACCCACAGCCTGTCAAGAGTGCATGGGTTGAATTGAATTTGACTTTTATTCTGGGCATTAATAGCTTTGACAGTGCTGCTAAAAGGAAGCTGAACAATCATGCAGAAAATGCAATCAATGCCTTGCTGCTCTCCATTAGGCCAGGCTCAGTTTTTCTCCGTCACTGCATTCTTTTTTCTAAACTTGCTGAATTAAAGGTATTAAGACGGGATGGAAAATGCAAAAAGGCTGTCAAAATGTTGCTTTATCAGCAACATACCACAGTTAAAAAACTTACATTTGCTAAAAAGTCTTTAGTTTAGATTAATAGCGGCCTATTTTTAAATCAATAGCATAGCCTAAAAATAGCAATAGCAATGCTGTAAAGTGCTGTAAAATGTATGTTATATCATCTCAGGTCAAACTGAGATAAAGCCACTACTATGCCATATGTACTACAATCTAGATCTGAAATAGGAACCTGCTAGTCTTGCTTCAGCTAATTCTTATCGACCAGTATATGAATCTACAAAAAGGGAACCAATTATACCTGAATCCTATCTGTGTATCTGTTATTCTTAGACATGCGTTTGCCATATTGCATATGATATAATAACACATTCTTTACCATACATTTACAGTAAAGATCTAGCTGGTTGTGTCACACCCAGATCAAAGTTCACCATCATAAAACAATCCATATGTGATACTCTTACACACCTTCACCGTAAATCATTTATTCTGAAACTGAGGAACTATTTAACAAATTAAGACTATCACACTATCATATATCGTACAGTGTTATGCACATTCTATATCTACATCTATATAAGGGTTTGATTTGCTTGATGCTTCCTGTTCCTTCCAGTACAAACAAAGAAAGCAGTATATCCTCTTTGCAACAGGAAGTGTTTATGAGAAATGTAATTTGACGTGCAGGCACTAACACAGGCTCTGCTGTGTGCAAGTTGTCTTGTTCCTAATATATTGGCTCGCAGTATATATGATTTGACAATGATATGACAATGTTCAAAATGGTTCACAAAGAACCATGACAAACACCTTTATAAGGATTCAAATGGACTTGATGCCATGTCTTTTCCATGGAATTAGCAAGTACAAAGAATAATGTCCACTCACCAGTGATGCCCACTTTGTAGAGTTCCCTGAACTTCTGATTGGTGGCCTCTCCAGGTACGTAGTCTCCCAGGCCGATGGTGCTGAGGGAAATGAAGCAGAAGTAGAAGGACTCTAGGAAGTTCCAGTTGTCCTCCAGCACTGAGAAGATGGCGGCGGGGATGAGGAAGAAGCAACAGACGGCCGTGGTGGCGAGGACGGTGGCATGGACGATGGCCACCAGAGGCTTGGACATGCCCCAGCGCCTGTGGAAGTACATGATGGGCCTGCGCGTGCTGAACACCATGATCCTTTGCACCACAGCAGTGAGGAAGAGGAGGGTGAAGGGGATGCCAATCACTGAGTAGATAATGCAGAATGCCTTCCCGCCGCTTGACAGTGGGGCTGTGTGACCGTAACCTGCAGGGAAAGAAAGCACACAGGAAATAAATTGGTGTAAACATCTTCACTCCATCTCACAAAACTGCATGTTGTTTCTGGTTTATTTAAACTTATCTGACTATGTTCCTGAACATCCAGAACAGGAAGTTAAATACAATTAGGGAACTAAACACAGTAACCGGCAATACCCAAGATGGAGGCTCTCTTAAAGCAGTTACAGGTAGATAGAGGATGATTTTTGAGAATAGGATTGTGTTGCAGAAAAAACCAACATGTTCTTGTGAAGTGGAACTAACAAGAGTGTAACAAATACAATGACCCTATTTACAAGTGTGCAAATGAGTTATTTGAGGTAGGTTTGCTTTGTCCCAAACAATTCACTTTCTGCTTTTGCTTGGTATTCATTCAGTTGAATGCGTCTACTTTTGTAACAAATAAGATCAATGACAGACTGGTTCCTGTAGCTTTTTCTGTAGGGAATATTAAAAGTGGTGTTTTCATGGTGTGTGTGTTTTGTGAGTAATCTATCTGTTGTAACTGTTGAGAAACAAAGGTATTAGAAAGTATTTCACAACAGTCCACATGTTTGATTCATCACAGTTGGTGGGACAAAATGAATAGCAAACGTATTCGGAATGGGCCAATAGCCGCGTTCACACCGCGATTAATAAAAACAAAATGTCAGAACAAAAAAGACAGAGCTCTATCTGACCTACATATCTGTCAAGTCTCTGTTTAGCCATCATCAGAATGTGTTGAGACGTATACAGGAAAGGCTTTAGTAGATGTTATCACCAAAATCGTGATGTTGAAACCTCCCAGATAACTGCAACTGCGGTCAGACTAAAGTTCTTCAGGTATCCTCCCTGACGTCTGCTGTGATTTTTTGAGCATTGCTAGATAACAGAAAAAAACCTCTATGCACAGTGCCATGCAAAATATGTGTAAATGACAAACTATTTGTTTAAAAGCTTGACCTAAACTAGAACATGTAATGCCTGAGGAAGGTGGTGAAGTTGACATAGAAAACTGTTATGTATGCTCCTGTCCCTCACACTGGATGAAGGCTTGCCTCTGTCTGCAATACAGCAACATACTGTGCAAGAGGGCAGCTCATTTAATGTTTAATGTCAAGAGGCAAGGCAGTGTTCACTGTGCCAAAATAAATGTAACATATAGAAATGTATACTGTAGCTTTAGCCATGTACCAGGGCTACACATGCAAACGTATTGCAATACAAAAATAGCAGCAATTTGCTCATTTATGATATAAATGTTACATTCCTAGGGACACATTTTTTGTTTCTATACCAGCTTAATTACATTCAGAAGGACATGTTTGTGTGGCCTAGCAGTGGTTTGGGTACACTAGAGCCCCCCAGAAAACGATTTTTAGCCAAAACATTGGCCCACTTCAGACTAATGTTGGTTGTAAACAAATGATATGTTGCTCTGCACGCCTGGTCGGCTGCAGCATCACATGCACTGTCCTCGGGGACCAACACTTACCTGTGGTGGACAGCACGGTGCTGGCGAAAAACAGCGCAGATGTGAAGTCCCAGTTCCAGTTATCTGAGGCGTTATTGAGGATGGAGACCCCATAATTACTGGCATCCAGGGCTTTCTTTAGAAACCTCTCCAGACGATCCTCGGATAGACACTCGTTTTCTTGGAGGAACTGTTTTTTAATGGTTCTCAGCTCCTGGCGCAGGAGGTCTTCGTAAGGCAGCTCAACCGAAGAAAAGACCACAGCACCGAATACGAGATAAAGGACATACCCCAAGACTAGAGACACAAAATACCATGTCGATTTGTGACTCTGTATCAACCGCACACATGAATTGCTAGCAAGAGACTGGAGCATTGTTGTACCTCGGGGGGAAACGTTACCGTTGTATATAAATATATTACTAAACTAACGTTATCAATGTAGTGGCCTGGCGCGTTATATTACCGAAATAAAGAGCTATCCTCCAGAGAGGGATGTTGTTATAGACAAAGCTCAAATGAGGATCCTCTCCCCCTCCACGAAACCTGCTGTGGGTTCTGAAGCGTTCAGGTGCCGTCGGACATATCAGTGTCATTGGATGAGAATAAGAGTATTTTGCTATAGAAACTCCTCCATGCGATTGAACTTGCAACGTAAGATTGTTTTGGACGGCTTGAATAGACAAATAGATGTGAGACAATGTTTGTATAAAAGCACGAACAAAAATAGGCCACGTAAGGTTTCATCATCATCATCATCATCAAAAACATCGTACTGGGACTGATTCATAAAATAATAAATACAAATCCGCAATTCCGTTTATGTATCGTTAATTTGTTTGTTTAGTCTAAAAAGAAACACGTATTAAAAGGTTCCTGCATGTAGTTTTCTTATTTACACGCTTTTATTGACCCTGAATGCATCAAGTGATGTGGCGGCGACAAAGGGCGGGCGTGTGACGTAAGAGTTTCCTCTCATCTCCTTCCAGGTAGTCTTTTGACGTCTTTCGGTGTCTATTTAAGCCATCGTTAACGTCCAGCCATTGTCACCGTCTCATCAGCTTTTGTTTTGTAACTAAAGAAAGTGATTAGCATAATGTAAGATGATACGCCCCGATACGTAGATATAAAGCAAGTTCAGAGGCATGCTGGGTTTGTAGAGACAGGTGGCTTCAGTAAGAACTGAGCTCGGTTAAGTTAGAAACATATTGACGTATTTGAACTGGATGGATCCATAATTCATAAACATATTGTTGTTAAAACGACGACGGCGTCTTTTAATAACCGTAGTGAGGGAGACGACGAGCTACAACTGCATTTTCATCAAAACGAGCCGAGCTGAACAACTTGCATTGTTGTCTGTCTGCAGTCGGAGGAGAGACAAGTGAGCAGGGACCGTCCACAAAGTGCAGCACCGAAAGACACACTTCCAAAATATTCAATGACTACCCTTTGATACCGTCAACTTGAAATGCTTTTAAAGTATTTATTGTGTACCATATTCAATAACCTCAGTATTGTACAGTGCATTGCTACGAAAATAAAAAATGGGTTATACACAGTCTATGGTTATACTACAACATTTAGTTTGAAAAAGAACACCTTGGAAAGATTTTTTATGATTTTTTTTTTTTGTACAATATTCAAACAGGTGCTACCAAAATAACTTTATAAACCAACGCTCTCCTGCTGGTTATACCACACACTAACAAGTAAAACATTTATTTTGCATAATGTTGATGAATATTTCTTTTGTAAAATTGTCTCCTGCTCCAGCGCGGTCATAAAATCACAAAAATTGATCATATAAAAATGACCATTCTGCATTATAGATGTAGGTGTATTTCACTGCAAACTCTTTAGTAGGCCTACTTCAACTTATGTAAGCTTTTGAATGCAAGACATGTACTTGAAAAAGAGTGTTTTCGAACTGTAATAATACTTGTACTGGAGTGAAATATCAAAAGTATTCTACTGTGACTTCTGTAGAAACGTCATTTCATAAATGCAGTTTTTATGTAATGTTGAATTTTTATTGTGATATTACTGTTTTATCTTTGAATGGGCTGCCATTTTAAATTGAAAATGAGTTGTTTCTTCTTTTTAATCGCAACAAGTTTGCTTCTTGCCTTGTGATGAAGTGTAACGAAAACCTATACAGTATACACTATGGGAACAATATTAATTTGAGTATTTAATTTGTATGAATGACATTATTATAAATTCATACTTTAATTGTACATCCACACTAATTATGAATATGAATACACTATTTGGAATTTCTGGATTGTGAGTTACCATTGAAAACATTTTCAATTAACTTTTTTTGTTTTTAGGTATTTGTGGCCAACACTTGATTTTAGGTACAATTGACCAAATAATATTTATGAACAAACATGTAAAGATAAACTGTAACATTTAAGACTTGAATATAGACATTTTTGTTAGTAGCCTCATTAAGTTTGACTAACCAAGTGGACAACTGCTACAAGTCCACCAGGGGCCCCCAGAACCCCCAGAATGCATGGGCTGCTGCAATGGTACAGCATTACAGGAATACTGCATATCATTCACTGCAGGTGAGAAAAGAGGGGATTCATGGGCCCAAACAGATACATAGGGCAATGGGTCGCTGGTTACATTAGCTTCTTCTGAGAAATTCTTCATTCGTCACGGTGTTGCAGGACATGACAATGGGACCCTGACTGACATCATGTCACATTGGGTCCCTAGTAGCCTACTTTATTATTATCTAAGGCACTACAATACTCTCTGGTGATGGGGTAATGCCATCTGGAATGAGTTTCCCCATTCTTTCACTGACAACTAATGATTTTCATTAATAATTATTTAAATTATTCCCAGCAGTCATTTGAAGCATATTGCATTTTCCACTGCTCTAAAACAAATACTTTTTACTATGTTAATTCATCATATTTTGTCATGAGGTACTTTGAGGTTAATACCTAGCAGTGGGGCCCTGCACAGCTATGGCCGTAATGACCTATCCGAGTTGCCGTAGTAATGCAAAACTGTGGCACTCCTCCTCAATGAGCGTTGGAAAAATGGCGACGGCATACGCACAAGCGAGAGTCAACTGTGCCGGCGGATAGAAAGTGTTCAAAAGAGACACAATCCGCCTCTCTTGCAGAGATTTAACGGTGCAAAGTCTGTCTGATATCACTTAGACATGGTTTAGTCCATGCACGGCTAGGAACAAGAAGCCACTGCTTTGCTATGGAGCCTCCGGATCGCAACAAGCCCAGCAGGTATGCGAATTTGTTGAACAGACTCTACACCATCAGGACCTCGCACTTGCTAAATAGGGAGCTGAACGTAACACTATGGCGGCGCTTGCGCATCTCCTAGAAATCGACTTCCTGTCAAATAGTGGTAGGCGTGCAGTTACTGCATTTGCAACACTGGAGTTGCAAACTTTTTGGAGCAACATTGTTAGGCTAACTTTGCTGCAGATATTATCTTGTCGTCCGATTTTCTGTTGCTAGAGAGAAAGGAACAATGCTCGCCAAATGATAAGGTAACATTTACGAACAATTACCAACCGCTGTGCAACATGCCAGGGAATAAGCTAGCTAACATCCACTATTAGCTGTCGCTTGTCACTTTATTGTTCAGCCGCAAGTTCCCCAACAGAAACTGACCTACCTGTAACTAAATACTTTAAACAATGCGGACTCGTAAGGTTGAATACAAAGTGTGTTATTCATTATTTGAGTATGCCAGACCATGCATTTTAATAAAACACCGAAGCTTAAACTTCGCTTTCTTTAGCTAGCATGTGGCTCCACTGTTATTGTTAATCATCTAGCTCGACTTGGCGTTCGTGTTGTTGTCTCGCGGTCATCTGCTGAATCATGATATGCGCTTGTGGACTGTGTGCATTATACACTTAATGCATATGTAAAAAAATCATTATAATTGTTCCTTGTTGTGGTTTATAACTTTGTTGACAATCTGTTGCAAATGTATATGCAGCAGCAAATGTTTCACCATGATGTATGCATTTCTAGTGCTCAGATGACAAGGTTACTGAACGATACTTATGCAACCTCGCAGGGGAATGCATACACACAGACGGTCATAAGATGTTTTTGTCATATGTGCACGTCTTCTAATCGCAGTGTTTGTCCCTGACGGCTGGCGACAGACCCTCAGGATTCTGCTGTTATGTCTTCCCCTCTCCTCTATTTTCCATATATGCAGTAGTCTGTCTGTAGAGCGACTGACTTTGAAAGCATTTTTCACATTGGATCAGCTCTTTCATCTGCTTTGGTCTTGAGAAAATATCTTGTGTTTTGACTACTATTTCAGTATTGATTGTGTATCAGCCAGTTGTTATTCCCTTGCACCCTTGTTGTGACCACTCAGTGGACACACAAACAGCTTGCATGATTGTGCAATACTGATCCTAGCTGTCCGGCTTTGTTGCATAAAGAAAAATACTGAGTATTGCCATTGCTGGAAACAAGTTGAGATGATAACAAGATATGAATTATCCTGTTTTTCTCCAGCTGCATGTGTTTACACAGTTTAGGGTGAGAGGTAAAGCATACACTGAAGGGCTTTAGGTGTGTTTTTACAAGATAGCATATCCTGTTAGTGAGCCTAAATTTGGATCTGCCTGACAATCTGTTTGTGTTACCATTTCTATAGTATCTGGATTAGAAACATACACAACTTGCACCATTGTGAACAATGTAGCTTACATGGCCAAAGCTACAAGTGTGCAGGAACATAACATGAGTTTAATTTTCAATATGAAATCAATAGGTTTTGTTTTGGTACTTGTATGAGACAGGTCCTTTTTTACATACATCAGAAATATACCATAATTATATATCAGCTATTCTGAGAAAGATTCGTTATTTACTTGTTTGGCCATTTAGCGCTATCATTACCAAGTACAGAGGTTCTTTGTCAATAATGACTTGTTCCCAAAGTCAGTCTGAAGACATTGTGGCTAACATGCATTCCAGAGATTTCAGGATGTGGTGAACAGTGCGCAGTGGATAGCTGACTGGAGCCCCGGAGACGCTCATGGGTAGAACTCATTACTGCCTGCGTTTGCCAGGAGCACAGGCTGTATACAGATGGACCGTCCTCTAGTATTTCCTGACTGCATCCTGTCTCTGCCCACACCTGATTCAGAGAAATGTGTGCTGCTCCCACATGCTGCCACCCTCGTCTGCCATTTCCTTTTAAACAATCGGATCTTTGTAACTTCTAAAACTATGGCAGTTGTTCTTGTTAATACGCTGCAGGAGTGAAATCATCATGATAGAAGACAGGAAAGGAAAAGTGATTGTTCATTTAATTTTAAATGTATGATGTGCTTAACTGCAAGACAGTTGAATGAAAGTTGAAACTGACAAAGGCGTTGCTTATGACTGTACAGTGTCAGATTAAATGTTCTAGGTGGAGCAGACTACTGTCTGCACTGAATATATGATGCAAGTGGCATTAGGTGAAAAACATGTGATTACACCATTTACCTCATGCTGCAGCCCGTAGTCTGCAATCAGTGTCAACATCTAGATTCATTTACATCATGTGACTTGTTGTGGTTAATGGCATGCACCTCCACTGCTGCAGTATGGTCTATGACTTTTCTTAGTATGCAGGTATTTCCTGGTGTGAAGGGATTTTAAAACCAGATAGTAAGCACACAATTCTATTAGAATAAAGTGACTTTTTGCATTTAGTATCACTTCTTGCAGAAGCAAGCTCATCTGTTGCACAGTCACCAGTAAGACAGGTCGGGAGGTCCACGTTCTGGCAATGTCGCACTGTTCCAGAGAAGGGTGGGGTCAAGTACGTTGTGTGCTTTGTTTCTGAATTCTTTCTGAATTCTTTCAGCCTATGGCGCAAATTGCCTGTTTGTTTGGGATAGGCACGCAGAGCTCAGAGATGCATACTGTTGTAAGTATGAGCCTAGTTCCATTGAGATTTGCATGTGCACACGTTTTATATTCTCTACCCTTACTAGTTAACCATAGGTTGAAATTAGTAGCCAGTTGACACATTCTTTCTAGAGTGGGGGGTAAACACAATCTGGATTTAGCCTAGCCAGCAACAGTCATGCCAGCATGACCTAATTGGTAGAGAGTGTGCTCTTACAAAACCCCGGCCCCCTTTCTCCTCCTTTTCCTCTCTCTGAAAAATCCCCTTTAGTTTAGGCATTGTGAGCAAGTGTGCTCACCAACCAGCTGTGTGCTATTCAGCTGTGGGCCTCACGGGCCACGCGTCACAACTATACAATAGGGTGCCCCTTCCTGGTACAATGGTGTGGATGGTTGGTGTCAAAGGTCAGGCCCCCCTGACTCTGGCAGCCCTTCGTATCACTGCTTCAGTCGCTATATAGAAAAGACTCTCGATTTTGTGCTGTTTATTATGCACTCAGTGTTTCTGCCTAGGGGCTCTAGCATTCCACTGGCCTTTATTGGAGCCCCAATGAGCCATCAGATGAGCCATTGAGAGCAGCCAGACGCCATCTGCAGTGATAATTCACTAGTGGCAGCCAGGCAGGGACAGCTTGTGGACCATAGTGCTGCATCGGTTAACTGCAGGGCATGCAGGCCTGTAACTTTCCCTGTGAGGCCTTCGAGTAGGCTCTAGGAAGAAAGCAAATAATTCAGAAGAGGAATTTGGTCAGTCCTTTTCTGCAGCGTCTCATGGCAACCAAACAAACAACCGGCAGTGGTGGCGTCATTGGTTCCGCTGTCATTCCCGAGTGATTTAGTCATGCTGTTGTGCGTAGGGAAGTGTCTTTTTTTAAAACCTGGTCTCTTTCCCTCTCAAATGCATGCGCTATTTCTGTCTTCAGACACCCCACGCACCGGTGCATGCTTTGAAATGTTTACAAATGTACCCACATTGTGATCATATTTGTGATAAGCACATTAGAAGAGTTTGAGGGCATTTGCTGCTCTCTTTATGCAGTTTCCTGATAGCTGTCTCATTTTTGGCATTGCAATAGCACAGCAAATTGTCTGCTGTTGTTATGCTAAAAGCTTATTGCAACACACTAATTGCTTACTGTGCCGTTCTTGCGCCTGCATACTGAAAAGATCACTGTCGTGTCCAGCTCCTGCAGAACAAGCCTCTTCACAGTTTCCCATACAATGCAATGCACTTATAAAGGCACCAGTGTTCTTTCATGCAGGAGTTATTCTGTAATTGCAAGACTACTGCTGTGGTAAAATGGTGGTGCGATTGATTTTATTCTTCTGTTTCATTCAGGAAGTCTTGATCTGGAGTCTTTCTGCTTATAGAGTTGCAGGATTTGCAGCAGGTGTCTGTCTGCCTCGCGTGTCGTTCCACTGCTGCTCCCAGGGGAGTGTGTGGGACAGATTTTGCAGCGGGGCAGATGGGCAATAGAAGTCGGGTCTATCTCTCTCTTTATGTGGCTCTTTGAAAAGCTTAAGCAAGTGATTTCCAGATTAACCCCCCTCCCTTAACACACACACATACACACTTCCACAGCGAGAGTGTGCCCCTTTCAACTCAGTGTGCACAGACGCAGGCAGGCGCGTGTTGGGGTATGCCTTTGAGTCAGATGATCGATGGAGGGACACATGGCGACCAGCATTTATAACGCCTGTTTTCATACCCCCTGTTCCTTCTCTTTTTGTTTTTGTTGGCGGGGGTCAGACCTTCCAACCTTTCTCTCTAATCCTGTTAAAAACCCCTCAGGAAGGCATTAGGGAACAAAGCTCTGACATTGTAATCTGGAAAGGCGCGCTGCTCCACTCTCTACTTTTCTTTTCTTTCTTCTTTTCCTCTTTTCCCAGAAGGAAGTTATTGCAATGTTTCTTTTCTGCACAATTTGATGCAATGCATTCTGCCTTACATTTTCTGACATTCACAAGAAGAATGATTTCAAGAAACCATTATGTTCTCACTTAATTGTTGCTCAACATTAACGTTAAACACATGAAAGAGACTTTCTGTTTTGCATTAGCACTGTGTTTGCATCAATCTAACAACTGCTCCACACTTAGGCTGAGTGAGTCTCAGTGCTCCGTTAAATCTTGGCTTGTGCAGCATTTATGATGACGAAGCAGAAAGTGTTAATGAGGGTCACTATTTCTCCCTCTGGTTGAGCCAATATGTTTACTTAGACCAAGAGAGGGGGCCAGTAGTGAAGCCATAGATTATTATCCTGTTTCTGCACGGCTGTGGTCTTGCACAGAGTGTTTCTGCTGTGCATGACCACAGGAGAAAGTCAGGCTCCAGAAGACAGACGAGTCGTCAGTCTGATGTAGAAGCAGACATTCAGTCTAGTTGCAGTTTAGGAACCTGTTTGCCGTGGCCTTAAAGGAGGTTTGCTGCACACTCTGTTATGGATCCAAACAACCACAGTGTTTGACCTTGCACACACATTTCTTTGGTTTCATTATGATATGACTGAAATAGTTACGTAAGGCCAAAGCTCATTGGCTGGCTATATTACATATGTTTTTGTTGCAGATGATTGTAAAGATGCAAATGTTTTCTTCAGTGAAAATGTGTCATTAAATGTCGACAGGCCGGCCAAACCAGTGGGAGATGAATCCAGCCAGATCTCAGCGGTGGATGATACCTGGGATTCACCCAGCGAGGAAGAGGAAGTTATGTACGGCGCAACGCCTCCTTATTCCTCCCGCCAGATGAAACGCATGTCTGGCAAACATCAACGAAACATCCAGTCGAGGACTGCAGGTCGCTCTCCCAACAAGGGTAAGTTAATAAGTCTATTTGACTGAATGGAAATCTTTTGAAACAATGTTTTTCCTTTTTACATGAATTGTACTGACTCCGAGGGGGGATTTTCTGTTTATTCCAGTGGAAGTCACTCCACCCGTCGAGAATCCCAAGCCAGCAGTAGCTGTGCCCCCTGAGGAGCACAACTACAAGCAGGGCAAGAAACAGAGGGCAACCCAGCGCTCCACAGAGAGGGATCACAAGAAGACTTTTGAAGGCTCCTTCATGCTGGATCCACTCTCAAAGCCAAGCCCTTTCAGCACCCTCAACATGGATCCCAGGAAGCATTACTTGAGCTTGGGCTGCAGCAGCTGCAAACTTCCTGTGTCTATGCCCCACATAGTCCGGACCCACCGTCAGACCTCCAGGACAGACTGTCCCGCCGACCGCCTCAAGTTCTTTGAAACTCTGCGGCTGCTTCTCAAGCTTACATCTATGTCCTCCAAGAGGAAGGAGAAGGAGCAAAGGGGCCTGGAGAACATGGCTTTCATGGGTCACAACAACGAGGTCATTTGGTTGGAGCTGCAGGCTTGGCATGCACGACGCTCCACCGGCGACCAAGACCTTTTTCTTTTCACTGCCCGCCAGGCCATACCGGACATCATCAATGAGGTGCAGCACTTTAAGGTAAACTATGCCAGCCTTAGAGGGGCACAGTGTTTAGGGTCTCAAAATATTCATGAGGACTATCAGACTGTCCCAGATCTAGTCTGTGGAGAGGAGAGGGAGCCTGCCCTCGCAGAGACCAACCACTGTGGAGTAGACCCCTGGGGCTTTAACGCTTTCCCTTCACCTGCAATGAATGCAGCGGAGCCTCTGAGCTCCGGCACAGATTGCAGGGATCACCTTCAGCGCCAGCGGCTCGCGTTCGAGCAGGTCAAGCGTGTTATTGAGCTGCTGGAGTCCGTGGAAGCTTTGTATCCCTCTTTGCAGGCCCTGCAGAAGGACTATGAGAAGTATGCAGCGCGAGACTTCCAGGGCAGGGTGCAGGCGCTCTGTCTGTGGCTCAATATCACCCAGGACCTCAACCAGAAGCTGCGCGTTATGGCCACTGTGCTCGGCCTCCATGATTTATCCCGTATCGGGTGGCCTGTCTTTGAGATTCCTTCACCTCGCTGCTCCCGGGGCAATGAAGAAGAGGAGAATGAGGAGGATGAGGAGAACGATTCGACAGCCACTTTTACAGCTGAAAGCGATGGAGAGGACAGGGAGGCTGAGGACGATGAGGGGCTTCTGGGAAGTGTATCAGAGGAGGAGTTGTCTCCCACCCTGACTCCTAAATTTGCCCGGTTGTTGTCAGAAGAGGAGTTTCTCCCAACTGCTACAGCAGGAAGGGCAGAAATGATTGCAGGAGGAGTATTCTGCCCTACAGCCATCTACAGGCCGTTTGTGGATAAAGCTCTGAAACAGATGGGACTGCGTAAACTGATCCTTCGACTGCACAAGCTGATGGACCGCTCTCTTCAGAGGTCCAGAGCGGCGCTGCTCCAGCACACGCCTGCACTGGAGGTGAGCATCAATTCTTAACTGCAAATAAGTGTGGTTCACTTTTTCAGTATGCTGACACGAATGCACACACACAGGGAGACGTCAAAATGAACTATTACAAATGAAACCTTAAAAAGTAGGATTAAATATACATCAAAATGCAGCCTTTTGACCAGTTTAAAAAAAAATGGATGATCCGCCTAATTTAAATTGAAGTAAGTTATCTTTGGATTTTCTCAAACCAAAAAGCCATTTTTAAAATGTCACCTTGCACCTTCAGACATTGTGATGGCCTTTAAAAAATGTTTAAACAAATATATAGATCAATATGATATAATATTCAACAGATCAATCAAGAATAGATACACTCGATGGTCGAAGCTCTATATTTAAGATATGTTTTACATTGGCAGTTGGATTATTTCCTTTTGGACAAAACGAGACACAAGATCATTGACTATATTCTTTTTCAGCAAATTGATTTCAATTTCAGGTTTTTAAAAGCAATAATCAGCCTGAAGCATCATGTAATGCTTTACAGTCAGACTAGATGCAATTTCCCTCTCACAATTTCCAAGCAAAGGAACACTAGAATATGGGGTTTTAGAGCAGCATTGATATATTATTGTCAAATAACAATTCAAGAATACACATCAGAAGTATGTGTGATGAAACACAAGATATAATGCTCCTACATTTGTGCTAATGTATGTAATACATACTATACAATACTATTTGTGCCATATTCCAGTTATCATGGTATAAAGTTCTGTTTCAAAGCAGTCCAGACTTGCTGTATTAGTGGAGAGTGAACGCAGTCAAACAGTTAATTGTAATGTTCACAGTGTACATGTTAGTAATTTAATTAGGCACTTGAGGAAACAGCATTTGGAGCTTACCAGAAGCCAGGCTATAAACAGAGGGTGTGCAAACACGAGCTAGTGAAAGACAAAGAGAGCTGTAAAAGGAGAGGATTATTAGAAATTGAGTTTATTGCAAAGGATAATCACCTCATCTGTGTGTTGGAAATGTTGTTACCACTTTATGAGCTGTTGAGGAGTTGTTGTTTTTAAATACTGGGAATGTGAATTTGTTTATTGAGATTATGTTTATTTGCACAGATCAGATGGTCATATGTTTGTCAATTTAAACTTTATTGTGCAATCCAATAGAGATGCATCTCAAATGTTTGCAGATGCATGTTTGAGATTGGGCGGCAAGGATGCATAAAGCAACACAAAGTCTCAATATCATTTATTAGCATGCAAAATCCAATAAAAGTTTACAAATTCATGAGGCCAACTCTGTTAATATGGTCAGCCATGGTGCTGTATAGCACATGTTGAATGATCTTCCTCCCTCAGTTTGCAGACTTCCCTGACCCCATGCTGTACAGTGACTACCTGCCGGAGCTGTCGCGCCATGAGTCCTGCAGCGGCCCGGCTGACCCAGAGCTCGGAGCCGACCAGGTGTCCTGGGAGGATCTGCTGGACATGGACCTCCCCTCCTTCCGGCCAGCGTTCCTCGTGCTGTGCAGGGTCCTTCTCAACGTCATTCATGAATGCCTTAAACTGCGACTTGAACAGAGGCCTGCTGGAGAGCCCTCACTGCTCAGCATCAAACAGGCAAGCAGCTGTTATAAGTGACTCTTCTAAGCAGGTTGCCCCACTCATGCTGTATGACTGAACACAGATATATATATATATAGTTCCATTGCTGCTATTTTGCTTAAATAAAGGGCCCAGTGTTATGGCACTGTTGTTTCACCCAGTAGCCTAAACGTACGTGTCATTTCCATAGGGATGCAAGATTCCTATTTAGTTGAATAATTTGTTACTACTTTCCCAAGTCTATTAGAAAGTTGTGTAATACCTCTATATAGATTATCACATAAATGGTTAATCATAGTACATTTTGTCTCAAACTAAAAATATTGAAGTAATTGTTGTTAAAATGTTACTTGCCAGAACTAATAGGAGGAATTATATCGTATATAAATGCTAATCAAGTATTTGTTGTGCTTTGCAGTTGGTGCGTGAGTGTAAGGAGGTCCTTAAAGGTGGTCTTCTGATGAAGCAGTATTATCAGTTCATGCTGCGTGGCGTGGTGACTGATGCTCAGGGCTTGCAGACTAATGCCAATATTGATGAGTTTGAAGAGGACCTTCACAAGATGCTCGAGGTCAGACTCCTCTCCTTTCTCTACTTCTAGTTACAGCATTTAAATGTGGTTCCTCTTTAGAGAGACAGTCTCGCTGTATGCAATATTGAAATATAGGTTGTGGTGATCTAAAATATGTCGCTGTTTTTGTAGGTCTACTTTGACTACATGCACAGTTGGATCCAGATGTTGCAGCAGCTGCCTCAGGCCTCTCACAGCTTAAAGAACCTGTTAGAGGAGGAGTGGAACTTCACCAAGGTCATCACTCCTTACATCCGTGGAGGGGAGGCCCAGTCTGGGAAGCTTTTCTGGTTAGTTAGTTACTTACCTGCAAACTAAATTGGATTGAAGTTAAAGAGGAGTGATTACAGCCAGTGTAACCTGTTTGAAAAAGGACAGATGCCCATATAACTTTTCAGAGTGTTAATGATGATTATTGTAAAACTGAGAATATTCTCCTCTTTGCAGTGATATTGCTGGGATGCTGCTTAAATCCACTGGAGAGTTCCTTGATGCCGGCCTACAAAAGAGTGGCAATGAATTCTGGGAATGTGCAGATGACAGCACCGCCTCAGATGAGATTAGGTAAGAGGTATCATTTGTTTTTTTCGAATTCTGCTTTAGTCAGTGTTCATATCTTTACTGTCCCAGTGGAGACAACAACTTTGACAATCTTTAAACATTCTCGTTCTTCAAGGCGGTCAGTAATCGAGACTAGTCGGTCCCTCAAAGAGCTGTTCCACGAGGCCAGGGAGCGGGCGTCCAAGGCTCTGGGCTTTGCCAAAATGCTTCGCAAGGTGAGAGACGGCAGCAAAGAATTGTATCTCCCCTGAAATAGAAAGCCATAACAGTGCTGAACTGGCAGTTTATCTATGACCCTGTTTTCTCTGCTCACCAAAGAACTGGGACTTTGTGTTCTGACACACACTTTGTTTGATTCCCTATGTGCAGGATTTAGAAGTTGCTGCAGTTTTCAGTATCACTAACGGGGTGACCTGTCTCCTGGATGCACTGAAGAAGGGAAACTATGTCAAGGTGCCTTTGTGTTTGAATTCATTTAACACATTTTTCAATCAAACCTATTTATGAACCTGTATAACCTTCTTTTTATATATCCAGGTTCAGGTTCCAGGCTTGGAGGAGCTGCAGGTTTTTGTCCCCTGTGGCTTGATGGACCAGAGGCCTCTCATCCTGCAGCTTCTCAACGCCGCGGCTGGCAAAGACTGCTCCACAGAGCCCGATGAAATTGCAGAGGATGAGGCCTACCTGCTCATGAGTAAACACGGAGCCGGGGACTCGAATACCGACTCTGACTGGGCTCAGTGGGACGGAGAGCTGCTCAAACTGGTCCCTCAGGTGGAAACTGTAGACACACTAAGAGCCATGAAGGTATGTGACATCTTCTTATGTTTAAATGTGCGTATGTGTGTATTCCTCTTGTTTACAACTCTCCCATTGGTCAAATGTGATTTCAGGTGGATAGCATGCTCTTGATAGTGATGCAGTCAGCTCATCTGGTGGCCCAGCGAAAAGCCTTTCAGCAATCCATGGAGGAAGTGCTCACTCTTAGCCGAGAGCAAACATCGAGTCAGCCGCTCATCGCCAGTGCACTGGAGGAGCTCAAGGTACTTCATTAGCCACACAATATGATTTGTAACTCATTAAAATATGTGTAGTATGTTGTGTTTTTGTAAAAACAGCTGCATGTTGATGTCATACTTTTCACTACATACGCTGTCTTATTCCCCTACATTTCACACCTGAAAATAGACACACCAGGCCGGATTTTAGAAGTTATTCTCAAAAAGGAAATCACTCAACTCTCATATCTAGTTCATTCAGAGCCACGATACCACACATCCGTTCTCTCTTGTGTTATCAGTTTTGAATGCTTCCACTCGTAGCTCTGACTTTAAGGTGTTCTACTGAAACGGTTCTATACAATAATACATTTTTCTCTCTCATCAAAGAATGAGGCACTACAGCTTTGCATTAAGATCAGCACTTCCATCGACCGGGTGGAATACATGTTCACAACTGAGTTTGAGGCAGAGGTGGAGGAGTCGGAGTCGGCCACTCTGCATCAGTACTACAGGGAGGCCATGATACAGGGCTACAATTTTGCCTTTGAGGTAACTTTAATGCTTTGGATGCTACATATATGTTCCTTCTGCACAGATATGTCTTGTCCACTTCTCTCACTCACTAAGGTTGTTCTTGTAGTGATGGGCAGTTATTCCTCCTATAACTTTGTTGGCTTTTTTGTTATTTACAGTACCACAAGGAGGTGGTGCGCCTGATGTCAGGGGAGTTCAGGCAGAGGATCGGGGAGCGCTACATTACTTTCGCCCGCAAATGGATGACCTATGTCCTGACCAAATGTGAGAGTGGCAGGGGCACCAAGCCCAGGTAAGGCCTTACTTTCCATCAATTATGAATTTGAAGTAATTTACTTCTGTTTTTGTTTTTGCCCTCTGTTTGAATATGTCGCTCAGGGATGCTTTTCGAAGCCCTATTATAAATAAGCTATCCTGTTATTGACAATACGCTTGGATAATAGAAGTTAACATTGATTCCCATCAGCCTAATCAAACTGCAGACTAAGATTGAGGAAAGCTTAAGATGTATTCTCACAGTATGATTCACTGAAGATAAGTGGGGTGTTTATAAAGACCTTATTTGCCTTGCTGTATTTTTAATTATATTAAATGCACATTTGTGTAAGCTCTCTTCTTCAAGAGCTTTGGCTTTGAGCTATAACAAGCGGCCATGGCAACATTGTGCTCTGATAATAGAGGGAAGCCTTTAGGTAGTGTTTTGCACACATTCGATGTATTATTTTCTCTGGCTTGTTTTTATAAATATCGAGCAGATGCGCAAACAAAAATAGGCACACTTATTGTGAGCATAAGTCAGTTGTCATATTTGTTAAATATTCCAACATATGACCTAGTGTTCCCACAGAGGAGCACACAAGGAACTAGTTATAAGAACAAGATACGGACACTGAAACCTCTTACATAATAAATCAAACTATTTTAGAGCACAGTCAACTCATATATTTCTCAATTCATTATGAAATATTTGTGTATGATCTTCAAAGTGATGAGTATGTGAATTTGGTTGAAAACAGTACAGTGTGAAGCTTTGGAACATGCTGATTGACTCTTATGTTTGACCTGCAGGTGGGCGACTCAGGGTTTTGATTTTCTTCAGGCTATCGAACCTGCCTTTATATCAGCATTGCCAGAGGATGACTTCCTGGTAATGATGCCTGTTTTCTTCCCTTTGTCATTCCCAAGAAAGAATCACCACGAGCATGCTTTAAACATAATGGCTTTTTTAACCTGTCAATTGTGAATTTACATGTCTTTTTGCAGAATTTACAAGCTTTGATGAATGAATGTATTGGACATGTGATTGGAAAACCTCATAGCCCAGTCACCGGCCTGTACATTGGTAAGAGTCTCCTCTGTCATACAAACTATTAGTGACTTGCATATCTGGAGTTTAGGATTTATATCTGTTGATATTCTGTAGAAGGTTTACAACCAGGTGGACAGGCTGTTACACAAAGCAGGAGCAACGGCAATGTAATACTAATTCAGTTTACATAGCAAAGAAGCTTTGTGTAATCTGAAATGTCTGAAAACCCTCAATGATTACTGAGACTCATATAAGCAACTCAATGCTGCTGCTCTGTGGTCAAAGTAGAAAACTGTGGTTTCCCTAGGCAAGTGTGAAAATGATAACCGAGAAGCAGGTTTATATTGTAAAGATATATTTGTTCACTAAACAAAGACAGACTAAAAACCAGGTCATCTGCAGAATGGAAATCTTAATGCCATTTAAAAACAAATTAAATATAATAAGTAATATACAAAAGTAGTGTTTATTGAAAAATAATTTAGGTAGAACAGTTTTTTCAGAACTGAATGTCTTCTGTGAACTGGATGGAGTTAAAAGCAACACCATACAGTGACTTTTAAACGTTAAGATATCCACCTGACTAATCTATGTATGCAGTTATAAAAACACGAGTGCTTTATACAGCAAAGTTAATTGAATTTGTTTTTTCTGTGTTTCATTGTAGATATCTCCCAAACTTTGAACTAAGTTTCCTTTTGTTGGTGTAGTGACTAAATTAGGGATTTGGTGTTTTTCTTTTCAGCTCCCAGGAATAGTCCTCGTCCTGTAAAGGTCCCTCGCTGCCATAGTGACCCACCGAACCCCAATCTGTTTATCCCTAATGCTGAAGGTTTCAGGTAGGTGCTTGCAGTTACATGGCTATACAATAATCTGTGTGCTAACTGTGCTCTTTCCTGCATGGCTCATTGTGCTTCATCCCATTTGCTTTGTATGCATACTCATGTTTTTGCGCTGTAGTTGATGAGCTTGTGTTTGATGTGAGCTTCTGTGTGTTTTCTGTAAGTCAGTGGTGTTTTATTTTTTTATTTGTGTACTGTCTGAGCGAGTGTGTGTGTGTGTGTGTGTGTGTATGTCGTCCAACCAGCCACCCAGTCACACACAAACATGTCCCACATCCCACTCAAGCCACCTTTCCTCCCAAGGCAGAGATCCTCAGTTTGTTTTTTCACCACACAGCTCTCGAAGTCTCCCCTGCGACCTCCGGAACCAGCTGTTCCCCAACGGCCCCCGCCCCGTCCCTCAGGGCCCGGGGGAACAGAGCCAGAGCAAAGCACCCAGCAGCAGCCCCGGTGACGTCAGGTAGCCTTGCCCCCCCCCCCCCCCCCCCAAGTCACCTGCTAGAAACCGCTGTCCAAAAACAGCCAGAGACAAAAACAAAAGCCTTCTGAAAATTGAAGAAGGAGATTGCTTCAAATTCAACAGTGTATTTCAAAAATATAGCAATAATGAAACACTGTGTGTATGATATTGATCCTAAAGAGAGATACATTTTAAATTGCATTGATCTTTTGTAGTTTTAGTGTTAGTTTAAGTTTCAACGAATAGTATATTTGGACAACAAACCATTCCCCTTTAGTTTTTTAATGCAGTATTTCCCTTTACAATACCTGAAATGTTATTTTAGTTATTTTATGCACTGATGCTGCCTTTCCAGCATGGCCGTGCTGATCATTTAAATCACTAATAGACTTACTACAGCTTAAATGAAGTTCGAGAAGATGATATGCTATGATACTATCCATAATAAAAGGCACAGCATTGATTTTACAAAAGAAAATTCACCAGAAAATCCTCAGAATGGACATTATAAGCAGCATTTCCAAGTGCTAATGTAGCTTTTAAAAGCCCCCCTAAATGTCACAGAATCAGACAAATAGCATTACACAAGTGTTGTTATGAGTTAAATGAGGAGAATGTGATTGTTGTGCATGGTGTGAAAATGAAAAACAAAACGCAGTACTTCAATGAAACGAGCGGGCTATGACACTCTGCTTTTTAGTGCTATTAACATCAGTCCTGCTTTGATGCTGGTGATTCTCTGCAATTATATTTCTGGCTTATTCCTGTGTGTTTATGAAATCAGAACATGCACTCTAGAGATCTAATCTTTCAGGCTGTGCAATGACCGATGCATGCTGACTGCTAATGGGCTTCCAACAACATACTCGGCTTAATCTCTTGAAAATTCTGAAGATTTCATCTGTATTTAGTTTCCCTGATACTGACTAACCTGCGTGGAATTATTTAATATTTCATTAGTGAGATTGTCTATGCAATTTACAGTATTTATGTAATTTTCAGTCCAGGAATATTTGACTCCAAAGCATCTCAAGTGGAAGATGATCCCTCACCCTTTTCAAGTCAAAGTGGCTCATATCATTAAGATGCTTTTAGAAAGCAGCCGCTTGTATTTCTATAATTTTCCACAGTTAATTAAACGTAAATGACTCACTAAGTGCATGGCATTTTGAGATGATGAAAAATAAAGTGCAATCTTGGCACTCTGCGTTGATCCTTAATTTGGCCATTAAACAGTGAAGGTCCCAGACTGGGGTTTTGATGGAAGCACTGTATTGCATCTGTTTCTTTCATGTTCCTGCAGGGGATCCAGTTACCACGAGAACGACCGTCTGTCGTCGGTGGCAGCGGAGTTGCATTTCAAATCTCTGAGCCGCCACTCCAGCCCCACAGAGGACAGAGAAGGTGGGTGCATCAGTGCTATGCATTGATCCACATTGTGCATAGTAATCCTACTTTCGGCTGAATTTTCTCCTGTCATTTCTTTACCCAGAACCCACCTATCCTAAGGCAGACCCTAACAGCGCTGCTCGGCGAAGCTGGGAGCTCCGCACCTTTATCAGCCAGTCCAAAGGTGAGACTTTAGAGTGAAGAGGCATTAGACACTATTATGTGTTAATGCCTATATTAAGCCCTTTGAATTGCCCTTGTATCTGAAATACATAAATAAACTAACCCTAATAGGGAATGTTTTCCAACAAGAAAATAATAAATCTTGTTCCCCGTATCCAATCTCAGACACTGCCGCACGGCAAAGCCCCATGGAGGCCGTCCGTCGCTCAATCCGAAAGTTTGAGGACAAGCGCTACAGTGTGATGAAGCAGCGCAACATCATCGGCCAAGTGTGTCACACACCGAAGTCCTACGATAATGTCATGCACGTTGGGCTCAGGAAGGTGACGTTCAAGTGGCAGAGGGGCAACAAAATAGGTACGGCTGACTACTGATTTTTCCTTTATCAGTTTTTCCTGTGATGTGTGTTATGTGTCACTCACACAGACAATGATGTAATGTTTGTGTGTGCAACAGGTGAGGGCCAGTATGGGAAGGTGTACACCTGCATCAACGTTGACACCGGTGAACTGATGGCCATGAAGGAGGTATGCAACATTAATTAATAGGGTTTTTAAATAATCAGTAGATCTGCAGGTATTTGTAAAAGTTGTTTGTCTTTTTCCAACCAGATCCGTTTCCAGCCAAACGATCACAAAACAATCAAGGAGACGGCAGATGAGCTGAAAATATTTGAAGGCATTAAACACCCAAACCTGGTGCGATACTTCGGAGTGGAGCTCCACCGGGTAAGAGGCACATGTTAACCTCTGCGAAGCATCACATGGTGTATACTGAAGGAGTTTGGTCTAAGTTGTAATGCTCTCACCTGTAGGAGGAGATGTACATCTTCATGGAGTACTGTGACGAGGGCACGCTGGAGGAAGTGTCCAGACTGGGGCTGCAGGAGCACGTAATCAGGCTCTACAGCAAACAGACCATCACAGCCATCAACGTGCTCCATGAACACGGCATCGTCCACCGGGACATCAAGGGTCAGTGTCAAATGCTCTTTTTCATTCTTTCTTTTTCTTTTTTCTTTTTTACACATAACACAACGCTTACATGCGCTACATTAATGCACATCTTTGGGACTACATCTCCGAACATTGCATATTCTTTTTAAACTTCATACTGTAAAACTTTGCACATTCCTTGGACCATTTTTCACATTTCTGCTCAAACTTGCACTTCTATTAATGCGCATCTTATTTATTTTAATTCTGATATATTGTACATATTTTTTAAGTATTTTTCCTATTTTACTATAATTTGATGTGTATCAAAATATATGTGTATAAAATGTGTATATTTTCCTTGTTTTATTTCATTTAATTTCCTTACAGTTTTTATACAGTAGTATGAACCAATACACCAAAAGCAAATTAATCATATGTGAATAATTCACAATAAAGCAGATCATAATCAGATTCTGGAAGTACGGAACGTTTTGATAGATCTGAGAATGTTCTCTAACCCAAATGTACTTTCTGTCTTATCTTATCATACCAGGAGCCAACATATTTTTGACATCGTCGGGCCTGATTAAGCTCGGTGACTTTGGCTGTTCCGTCAAGTTGAGGAACAACACTCACACCATGCCAGGGGAGGTGAACAGCACTCTGGGAACAGCAGGTAAGAAATTATGTTTGTGTCTGGATGCCACCACCAGGGGTCACTGTGGCTTGTTCTTTAACTTTCTCCCCTTTTACCAAACGATGTCCACCCACATCATATCATTGATACGTCTTGGGTAGTCCTTGTGTCTTATGTAACGCCTTGGTGTTTAATTTGTTTGGTATTCGTTTTTACATAAAAACGTCCCAATGTTTTCCCCCATTGATATCATGGAATTATATACAAATATATATCTGAACCCTACATATTATTTTATCGCTGATAAATAAATCATAATGTTTAATAACTCTTTGTTTTTTTCTGTCTTAATTAGCATACATGGCACCTGAGGTCATCACCAGAGCAAAGGGCGAAGGTCACGGTCGAGCAGCGGACATCTGGAGTTTGGGCTGCGTTCTCATTGAGATGGTGACTGGAAAGGTAAGGAGTGATGGGAAAAAAAACAAAAAACATGTTCTTGCTTATGTTAAGAATTTAGCATTGGTTTCAAATATGTATTTGTGTATGGATGTTGCAATTACACAGAGCTTTAGCAATACTGTATGTAATTATGGTCATGCTGATAAAGCTATTGAATTTAAAAGCACAAATCCTCTACATTTCAACAAGCTTGGATCATATTGAGGATGTTTTCTATGCTGCAAATAAAGTATGCTAAGTAAGAAAGGCTGAAATACTTTTGAGTTATTGTTGCTCTGTTATAATTATTATAATGGAAAACAAGAGATGCATTGTTGATCAGCTGTTGCGTCCACATGAAAGGATTGTATTTCAGTCGAGTTAAGTGAAATTTAAAGATTTAACATTTTAAATTAAAATGTTTTGATTGTGAGATGCTGTTGCTTTGGCAACAACTTGCTGTTTCAGTCTGACACAATCCACAGAGCTGTTAGCCCTCTAGCAAAACTGCCTAAGTTGAAAAACCATAGAGGATCTTTGGATAAAAATAGCCGTCTAAAAGCTACCAAACCTGCTAGTTAAGCTTGTCAAAGACACATTTTGGACCTAATACTATAGGTCTTAAAGGTATTTCCTCCTTTCTTACTACTTCAGGAAATTCCCTTTACTAAAAACAGAAGAAAATAAACCCACAAGGAAATGATGTTATGTTCTAATCTTTTAATATCAACCTGCAGAGGCCCTGGCACGAGTATGAGCACAACTTCCAGATCATGTACAAAGTAGGCATGGGCCACAAACCCCCCATCCCGGAGAAGCTGAGCACAGAGGGAAAAGACTTCCTCGGTCACTGTCTGGAGAGCGAACCCAAACGGCGCTGGACCGCTAGCATGCTGCTAGACCACCCGTTTGTCAAGGTGAGACACTGCTATGGAAAATGGCTTAAATGAACAGAGCAGAACTGATGTTTAAAGGTCAACTATTATGCAATATGATTATTTTGATGTGTTTTATACATAAAATGTGTCCCCGGTGTAGAGACACAAAGGGTCAGAAAATACAACCCTCCCTTTTCCTCCGTACCCACATCTCTAAAAATCGGGGGTTCAACGGAGCTGATCCAGATTTGCTGCGGTCATGGCGACATTACTAAAATGTGGGCTGGCTTTACGTTGAACTCCTGGCAAGGTCCCGCCCACGGCCCTATGGTCCACTATCAGAAACGTTGCTGTATCAGAAACAATGTGCGACGTGTTTTGGGAGAAATATGGTCTGTGTTTACATTAGCAAGCATCTAAAAATAGTATAATAGGAGCCCTTTTAAAGTGAAAACGCTTCCATTTAAGTTATTGTTTTGGCAAACTGGTCATCCAAAAAGCTCCCATTACAGCATCTCTTGTCTGTTTTAGGTTTGTACGGATGAAGAGTGAATGGACCCTCTTCTGCAGCTTCCACGTTTACAAATGAAAGCACTACTGTACACGCTGTCTGGAAAAGAAAAAAGAACTGGACGCGGAGAAGAGGAAGTGACAGCTGAAGGCACATGGAGTTAAACTGAGGAACTAATACAATATCATTTCAGAGGACAACTGGACCTATGGAGGATAGCGTCGCTGTCATTATCCACACATGGTCTCGGGGGGAGGGGCAAGGTTGGGATTGTACATACTGTAAGAATAGGATTGGCTTTAATTCTTGTATAAACAATATTGTAAAGTAACTATTGCCACATTTGTTGTTCTCACTGGTGAAGAGACCTCTCAAAAGGCATTGGGGAATACATTTTTTTTTTTTTTTTTAAATCTATGGCACTTTCAAACTGTTTACCCAAGGGGCAGTTAAGAAGAGGAGGGAGGAATCTTATTTTTCCTAGAGGCTGAAAAATGTGTGGTAAGCCTCGCTGAAAGGAAGGAGACACTGGTTTACCTTTGATGAAATGAACACCATCCAAATATTCTAATTAATTTATCTCTTGTCATTTGGCACTAGGAAGGATTTTTTTAATGTATTATTCTTTGCCTTTGCTGAGGAGTAAATGTCAAGTTGGAGCAATGTTCAAGTCAAATGCTCGCCACTGTTCATGTGACCGGAGCGAAGCCAACGAAGAGGATAACCCTCCCTGCTGCTGAACACAACACATCCACAAACACACACTGACACACACACAACTTCTGGTCCTCTGCTGCTCTTACAGTGTTTGCTATGTACAAACAATATTAATAAACCAATCGTTTTGTTTTTTTAATGAAATGTGTTTGTGTTCTTCTACCTTGAAAATGCCATTTATAATTACAATGCTATCAAATGGCTAGGTAGTTTAATTTCGAGTTGACATATCTATAAAAACCTATTAATTGTGTTTTAGATTTGGTAAATATATATGTTACTAATCAATTATAGAGCTGTTAAAATCCTTCTATAATAATAATATTTGGGTAAATGGGGTGTGAAAACATTTCCTTAAATAAGAGGGTGCAGAGATTAGCTGGACCAAAATAATAAACTTTATTTTTACAGCATTTATTGAACAAAGTTACAAAGAGTTATTCGCGTGTGCAATGGATGCCGGTATTCATACATCTATGGATATGAATAAAGTAATTATTATTTACTATCATGTTTGTGGTAGCGATGCACTGATTGATTATTTTATTTACTGTACACTAGCTGTAGCTGTAAAAGCAGGGTTCACTATTTTCATTATTTTTCGAATGAATGTCCAACAACTAATATGGAATATATTTCTGTCATTAAGTGATTCATTGTAGCTCAGTTGTCTCTGAGGAGTGTTTTTGTTAAGCAACAGTGCAAAAACGTAGATGTCCTTCTCAAGCCAAACGGAAGTGACCAGTAAGTCAGTTGATGACTCGTGCGTCATTATTATTTCACCCTGCAGATGCACGAGTGTAATCAGCTAAAAATAAATCGGAATCTATTTTAAAGCTTCTAGCTTTCCAAATATTGTAATTATCAAAAATACATAAACTATCATTCTTCTGGCCGCTGTATAGATCATTCAGAGGACCCAGTTATGTTAAGTCTTTCTCTACATTATAGGCTCTGGTTGCTAAAAAAGAAAATCAATAAATAAAAAAACAGGAAAAATTCAAATGAACAGAGACAATAGACACATGCGTAAGGACACTTTTAATAAAGCAAAATGTTTTTAGAAAAATGTCAAAATGTTCTAACATTAAAATTAGATTTTTGCTTTAAATTACAATCAAAGAGGTAGTCCATTCTGTGCTTGGTTTAATTAAAATTACAGTTTGAGTTTCCTGCTTTTGACTGTATTCTCGCCTCATATTCTTATCACCAAGTTTACCAAAAGAAGCTCGCCCCCCGGGTCCAGTTTCATGATCTTGAGCTTCAGCAGCATAGCTTTGAATCCTGACCTGACCTCATTGTGCTTTCGGGCAGGTTTGCACTTGTTGAACTTGAAAGAAGCAGCGCAGATCACGCCAGGAGTCTTTAGTTGTTCTTTGAAGGAACCTCCTTATTCCCATAGCTTGAGCCTCTGTTAGTCTCAGTATGGCCAATCATCCAGCGACCTGCCAGTGAAGCTGTGGAGAAACGATTCAGTGAGTGCACATTTTGAAAAAGCTTGAGAAAAAGACAGTTGTTTTAATAAATGTATTGATGTTTAAGATGGGCTGGTCTCTTTCAAGAAAACACAATTTGTCATTTTACCCTGAACCACAAACGTGAATTTACTGTGGACATGAACATGCTCCTTCCTCGTGAACTCATTCTGTTAAGGTATCATAACTCAATTAACATCTCAGTGGGCCTATTCAGAAGGACTTTGATTGACTTTGCTGTGTGAGCACATGCCTGAATGCTATGAGGGACACACAAGAGTGATACATCATAGTTTCCAAAAAAGGGGACTTACATTTAAGTTGTTAAATCTGCTGCTTTATGGAACGTTTGGACAAGAAACGTATTATTGCTCCACCTCTTACTACTCTTTTTAACCTCTCCCTCAGCACAAAAGCCAAAAAGACTCCAGAGACCACTTTGGATATTGTTACTACGCAAGGACAAGTACTCGAAGTGGTTACCTGTTATAAATACCTTGGTATCTGGCTTGATGATTGTCTCTTTTAAACTTCAGGTCAATAATCTGCTTAGAAAGCTGAGGGTGAAGCTAGGTTTCTTTTTTAGAAACAAGTCCTGTTTCTCACTTGAGGCCAGGAAAAGGCTAGTCTCTCTGACCTTTTCACCTGTGCTGGACTATGGTGATCTGATCTATATGAATGCACCTGCCCATTACCTGAACAAGTTAGATGCCGCCTATCACAGTGCGCTGAGATTTGTTACTAACTGTAACGAACTTACTCATCACTGTACCCTGTATGCCAGGGCAGGTCTGCCATCACTTACTGTACGGAGGCTCAGTCATTGGTACATGTTCATCTACAAAGCCATGTTGGGTAAACTACCAACTTATATCTGCTCTCTGATTTCACAGAGAGTGGCAAGTAGCTATTGCCTAAGATTTCAGGATGTGTTTTTGTTACATGTGCCAAGTGCTAGGACTGATTTAGGTAAGAAAGCTTTTATGTGCGCTGCTCCTCTAGCTTGGAACACTATGCAATTTTTCTCCCTTGAAAAAGAGATCGTTGATCTCAATGGGATTTTCACCTGGTTAAATAAAGGTTACAAACAAACAAGGAGCTGGTTAAATTGAGGAAAGGACATTTATACCGATTTCAGGATGACTTTCCATTGAATGCATGAAACCAACCTGCAAAGGCGACGATTACAGAGACTAAAATGGTCAGTATGGATCCAGATCTGACCAGTTGAACCAGTAGCAGACCGAGGGGGTAGAGGAGCACGCAGGCCCAGCAAATCCAGTTGATCAAAGCCCAGGGTCGGCGTGGATGGGTCACTGTGGGCCCGGGGAAACAGCCTTTCTGTGTGTAGTGTTCCTGAAAGCTATCCTGTTGACACGTTGATGCAAACACAGCTCAATATCAAAGTCCAAAATAAAAGAACATTATCACATAGCTATCAGTTTCTCTACAGATAAGGAGTAGCCTAAATGTTATCAGAAAATGTACAACTTTAGCCAGATTACATAATGATCTAGACACTAAACGTCTTCATTTCATTTAATCGTTTATTTGAATAGGGACAATGCACATTAATGAACACTTTAGACAAGTAATGCTTCAAGTGTAAATATGCCGGATTTTAGCTTTGAGCTAATTTCCATCCGTAGTCCCTGACATACAACATATAAGAACATGACATTTGTAAACATAGCAACAAATAAATACATGATATGCAAAAGAGCAAGATATTTACCACATGGCAGTACACTATAGCAGCAACGACATATTAAGTGCAAGAGATGCATAAAGTGCAAGAGGAGATACCCCTGTGTTAAAGTTCATTTAGTAGTGATTGCGCGTTTGGTTGTTTCTCAACCATTCTTTGAGTTGACCTTTGAAGCTATTGAGAGTGGGACAATCCCGTATCTCAGTTGGGAGGCTATTTCACAATGAGCTGCCTTTAATGGAAAGGACATTTTGTCCAAAAGTGGTCCGTCTACAGTGGACTTCACACTCTCCTCTGGTTTCTGACCTAGTGCAGCGTCCAGTGTGTTTTTTGTGGATGAATTCCCCTAAGGGAGGGGGGGCCAGTCCATGTAAACATTTATAAAAAAAACACATACTTTTAAAAGACTTAAAATTGTCAAAACTCAAGGCTCTTAGGCTTAACTGCAACGTTTAAAACACTCTTACCTTCTCCTGGTAGAGTTTGTGGAGCCACGCAGCACACTCTGCCTCACCTTCTGGGATCAACTCTAGAGGGATCCTCCTGCAAGGAAGAATGGAAGTCAGATATCTCCGATAATCAACAACACCAGTAAATGGGAAATGATATGTAGCAAAAACATTTATTTGTACCTTACATATAAGTCTGCGTGATATTTCTTTCCGTTAAAAATATCAAGTAAGGTTGGCGCTTCTTTGTTTCTGAAGTTCAGTGTGCAATCGTACACAGCTGCAGCTACAAGAGACAATACACATTGTTTACTGTACGACTCATCTGATTTGCAAATCCCTCTGGCTTTCCCTCTTAAAGCATTCACAAACAGTATTTGGTATTTATTAGTGGCCATGTTTAAACTGGTGCTGTAACAAATTATTGTTCAATCATCACATTCATTTATTGATTTAATGTATTGAAAAATGAAATGAACAATTAATCAATTATCAAAATTATTTTCCTGCCCATCGACTTATTGTCGCATCTCTAACTTTACACTTCCTCAATGATGGACACTAACCAGTTCCTCTGAGGTTCTGAACAGTTACCCAGAATCCTTTGGTCCTGGGTAGAAGATGATACTTCAGTTTGGGTAAACCTTTGCTCTCGGCCACCTGCATGCTGACCTCGTGCTTCTTTGGAGTAAAGCGTGTTCCTTCACAGAAAAGCAAGAACTAGCCCCGGGAAGATACATTGTTATTGATGGCCTTATTCAAAATATCTCTGTTAAATTGACATAAACATTTCCACAGTCCGAAAACGTACCCAAAAGTTTTCCGGGTAATCATGGAGGTTCTGAAGACTTTCAGCCACTGTCCTCCGGTCCTCCTCCCACTTCCTCTTGCAGAAAACCATCTCCATGAAGTACCACATCCAGCCAATAATAGGTACATACTTCAACTCTTGTTTGGCTAACACTTTTGAGCTCTGGAATAAGAAGAACATTTAAGGCATGTAAAGGAACTGAAGGGTAGCACTGAAATAATGAAACAAAATGTTGAGGTCAAAAATATTTCTCTTACCCCAAGTACTCCAAATCTTTCACAAAATGTCCAGCCACACAGGAAGTCGATTTCAGAACAGTGATTCAGAACCGCAATTGAATTCTCATTTGAATACAGTGGATAACTCTTTGGGTCTGTGTAGAGCGTGCATTCAGTCCCAGACCACCACTCCAGGGCCACTACCAACTCTGACAATCAACGATGACATAAAACAAGTTTAGGTTACTGTATGTGAGCAAAGATTGTCTGTTTCTTTACATTTTTGAAAATGATCCTGCAGATTGCAGTTTAAATCTTTGCAACCATTTAACCACCGAAAAGACACTTATTTTTCCAGCAGCAAAACAAAAACTGTAGCAGTCAGCAGACTAAAGTATCATTTATGTGTCAGAGAGCATAACAATACTCACGGCTGCTGATAGAGTAGCACAGTCTGATGTTGATCTTGCGGGCCAGCTTCTTACTGACCAGCCGCAGAGGGAGAGTACATAACTGCAACAGGTTGACAATGAGGCCGCTGGCCAGGAACACATAGCAGAAGATGAGGTGACTCAGGAAGTGTGATTTCAGCAGTTGAATGAGGCCCATTTTTCTGTAAAGTTGCACAACTTTCAGCATTAAAAAAGCAATTACCTATTCATGTGACACACCCAACCTGATATTAAACATTTCATCATTCAGAGATCAGCCGATATTGACAGCAGCACAGCACTACACCCACTGAGATAAAGGACTCCTTTCACTGGACTGCCTCGTTGCAGTGGCTCAATGGAGCCTTTGAGCTGGACTGTCCATGAACAGCCAATGACAGGGGAGAAAATGTATTTTTGACAGTGACATTTTCAGGGATACGTTGCAATTTAACATAGACTATTTCTAATAATTGTTGTGTTGTTATCATTTTCTTAAAGTCAAGGCAGTATGAACGTATAATCATGCTGTGTTTTAGGGTCAGGCCAATCATATTGTAGTTAAGCAGCTCATAAGAAGGTCACATTTCCCATTTCCACACAAAGCACTATCATTATTTGCCATCAATTGTTTATGATGGTTCAATAAAGTTGACTTCCAGTAACATTTACAATCTTCAAGCTGAATTTACTCTACAAGAAGGTGGTCATTAGATGGAAATAAATCTGAGCAAGCCGTAAAATGCAAACAAGCACATGTGTTATTTCAACAGACGTGCGTTTGGTAAAAGTAAAGTTATTACTCACCTATAACAACAGACACACACCTTAAATTATTCTGTGACACTTGACATTTACCTTGATCACGGGGCTGCCTTCCTCAGAGACCTTCAACCTTGGTGGCAAATTGAAAAGAAAAACCCAGTCCCTTCACTTTATGGCCATAGGCCTACCTCCTTTGAGTCAAGGTTCATTCAGCAACAACTTTAGAAATAAAACTTCTCATAAACTACCACTCCCATTTGAAAGAAGCCACGCCTGGACCCAGGGGCGGACTGGCCATTGGGAATACCGGGAATTTCCCCGGTGGGCCGGTACCGAAGTGGGCCGGTCGGACAATTCACTAGCACCATGGATCTATAATAAGAACCCTCCCCCCCATGGATGTATAATAAGAACCGAGAGAGCTCTGCAGAATCCTTCCTGTGCTGCAAAGATCGTCTATTCTCTGCGAGATAAAACCAAACATAGTGGGGAAAAAATTAGTTGGCCAGCGTATCCTATCTGTTACTATGGTGAAGATATAACAACAAAGTTTACATTTTAACTAAAGCGTTCATTCAACTAGGGATAGTCAATGCAATTGGTTTTGCATTTTGGCCCAAGTAATCCTTTTAACATAAACTATCGTAAAACTAGGAAACATAATCTCGAAATGTGTTATCGATGCTGATGATATTACTCTGTGTACCACAATGTGAGACAGAGGGAGACCTCTTTCAAGTTTTTCTTTCTCTTCGATGCCTTTATTTGCTAGCATGAAAAGCGTGGCTGTCAAACTGGGAGTGACACTGACGCAGTGGTGTTTCTTTCATAATAGTAACAAAGTAGTCTATTATTATTAAGTAATTCATAGGTAACTGTCACCAAAGCATTAAAGTCGCTTGTCAGTTCAACCATAGACTGTATAAAGGTTATGCTCATGGTTAAAAGCCTTTTTTTAATAAAAAATATATATCGCCATTACTGTATATCGGAGACTCTGTGCAAGGCTGTTAAGCAGTGCTGTGTTGGCGGACAGTACCCCCTGCTGGTAACTCATTGCATGTGCAAAGGAAAAATTGATAAAAGAACAGTTATCTCCAAATTAAAGGCAGTCAATTCACTGAGTCAAGCACTCAGGCACCAATCAGTTTTATATAGGTTACACATATATATTAAGGTATACATATACACCCATTTTCCTATTCCAGAAGTAACTACCATTACTCAACTGATAGTAAGATATGTGGAAACATCATTAATCTTGTTGAGCCCCAGACATTCAATGTAAGTGTTTAATACTTTAATTTGACCACAAAACAATGTCAAACAATTTCCTCTTGCCAGCTCCAGAGGGAAATACAGATACATTGAACACTCTCTTGATGAGAAAAACAGAAAACATTTCCCTGTGCCACATACTGTAACAGATCAGTTTAACATGTTACTGTTTTGTTGTTGTTGTGTTTATCTATTCAACCTCCAATGCAAAACAAACAGTATTTGATTATTTTCCCCCCATGTAACTCAGATACCCCTGAAAGGAGGTGGGGTCCCGTGGCCGTTCCACCTTAGGGGGCTGCTGAGAAGCTCTCTTCTTACAGGTCCCATACTGCTTTAGCCCTCATGTCCTTTACGACCAAATAACCTTGAAGAGAGGACATGCCTGTCGACAGAGGTCCAAACATACAGTAAAGTAGCTCAGGAAGCCGTTTATGTTCAAATCCCAAAGACAAGAGTGTAAAGGGGCTCATGGGAATAATGTTCAGTAAGTATAGTATGTGCAAGTCACTTTACAGCCTCAAAAGTGATGAAGCACTTTCAGCTGGAAGAATTACAATAAGTGTGAATACATGTGGTTGCTATTTTTCCATTTCACCTTTACAAGGTAGGAAAAGTCAACACTGATGTATGTCCAACTGACTTTCATGCACACACTTGACAAATAACTAGCCATTTAAATTAGCCAAGAGTAAGTGTTTTATTAAGTTAAGCTTAATAACGATATTACACGGAGCATGGGTTGTTAATCTTAATTACTTGATTTAATTAAAGAGGGAGACAATTGAAGGATTCATTTTTTGTGCAATAAAGTTTACCATGAGCAAGTTTGTTGTGATACGCATACAAAGAAACCCTTTAAATGTAATTTATTCAAGCAGGTTACATAGTTATGTGGACTAAAAGCTCTTACTTTCTCTTAAGACAAAAGATAATGTGTTCAGTATCGAGTAGCACAAGTGAATGTTACTCCAGGCGTAACTAAAGTCTTATTTAAGTGTTATTTATATTTCACATCATTAATCCAAATCTGCAAAGTAACTAAAGGTATTAAATACATGTAGTGGAGTAAAAGTACACGATTTACCTTTGAATTGTAGTGAAGCAGAAGTACAAAGTAGCAAAATATTGTACTTGAGTAAATGTACTTAGTTACTTTACAACACGTTTTTAGGCAGGGCGTTTTTTGTTCACGTAATAACAAATATAACGTTATAATCTTTAGTAGTTTTCTCTCTAAACTTGAACTACAATGTGCTGCATTGTAGTTCAAGTTTAGAGAGAAAACTACATAAACCCACCTTTTTTTTCTTTTCTTTTTTTAGGCTTTAGAAGATGTAACATGTCAAAGGATCTTTAACCTGGCACTAGTTTTATTATGAAATAATGTTTTTTTTGATAAACAGCATCCCAAAAAAGAAAGACAGTCATATAAAAAAGAAAGTGCAAAAGTAAGTCTGACAATGAATGAAATAAACAAACAAAATAAACCAAATGTTGCTACCTTGTACTCACCGTAGCTCACAGCTACAGTGTATCAAAGCTTATTTTTATGCAGTTAGCTCGAGCCTTAAATGACAGTATGTTATCTCATTTGGCTTTAAGGGCCCTCATGTTTGCAGAGAAAACAGAGCAGTAAATCTGATATAACAAATGACGCTTGAGATGATGTTTGAAATGAGATAGAGGAGAGAGGAGAGCTGTAGGAGGTGCTCTGCATTTCTGACGTTATTTATCTTTTAAAATATCCCACATCAGCTTTGAGTCTTTGAGGAGGTGAAGCCATTTCTGACAGGGGGGGGACTTTAACCATATGTTATGAGACATGGGTTAAGGAATAAACGAATAATTGCATGATCAATATAAACTGAAATAACCATTTAATATCTGTCTTAAAAAAACTGTATCAGCTGAACCACTGCAGGACATAGTCCACTGTGCAAGAGGCAAGTACATGCGAGCGTGCGTTCAATGGAAAATGTAAATCACAGTGCAAACATACATCTTGGAATTGGTTGTTGAACAGAAATGACTAACCATCAGTGAGCCTCTGACCAATGTGGGTAGCCGGGGAGGAGAGTGTCTCATTTACATTTCCCTGGCTCTTTAGTGGAAAAGTGCCGTTGATATGAGGTTACTGGATTCAAAGATGTGGGTGGGGGGCACCTCACCACAAGAAGTTACCCCTTTCCAAGAAATGTCAGCTTTCATTAAGTGAGTTATGTGTTTCTGTTAAAGTTGCCCTGCTAGAGCCCCTCCTCATGGTACAGCAGGCAATTTGATACCATATAAGAGTAATGGCGTGAGTTGGAGTGCAGCTCCTGACATTTGTTGCATGACATCCCCCCTACTCTTATTTATCGTCCACCAGTAAATCAAGCAGAGAGGCTATAAAAAATAATTTAAAAAAGCTTCCTTGCTAGATCAAACTAAAGTCCAGATGTAATCAAGCTGGACTGCAACTTTCTTCGGTGTGGGAAAGTTTGCACACTCAGCACCAAAACAGCCGCTCTAGACTAGCAAAATATTTGACCCCCTAAGAAGTCCGGGACCAATTGTCACAAATGCTTGTTCCTGGAAATTGATCAGTTTCTCTTTTAAAAAACCGGTGGCAGCAGCTGAAGTTTTTTTTGTCATCAGGTTGAAGCAGGGGCCAAAGCCAACAGCTCTCAGCCAGGAAGAAGTATACTTTTGGCCGAGCAACACAGGGGCCATTTGGATGAGCATGCTGAATAAAGAATGCACCGAGGATTAAGTAAAATCACTGCATAAGTGTGATTCATGAGCTATGAGTGCGTCAGTAGGCTGTGACTTGCTGTGATTCTTTTTTACCCCAACACAAATTAACACTCATTCAACCCCTCCACACAACTCGTTAAGCTAATAGCTAACTATGTGGGTTTCAATGTGAGATTTTTAGCCTATGTTCCTCATAATACAAAGTCAAAGTCAAAGGCAACTTTATTGTCAATCTTTCAGTTTGTGTGTACAGACAGAGGGATCAAAATACCGTTTCCCACAATCCCGAATATAAAAATAAAATGAATATATTCATTTTCGTACAATGGGCAACTCAGTAACAGCAGTAAAATCTGCTTCAAAAGATTGAGGGAGAGATTATAGCCATGTTTGGAACTCAAAATGCAGCTGCACAACAAGCCTGAGGCAAATGATTTGAGCAGACAGCACAGTCAGCTAAATCTGTTATTATTCTGGCTGGAAAAATGTGACCGACTACATTAGTGCAAATGGTCTGAATAAATCAGGAAGAACTCTGACCTGCTGCATTCATTTAAGTTTTGAGCAGGCTTTAGTAAAGAAGGCGCTAAATCTGATTAAGTCCTTTTTGAATGACTGCATGGTGGAATGTCATGAAAGGAGATAATGTGCTCAGATTTTCTGAATGCATGCATATATATACATATAGGAAAAAAGTTCTCATCAGAAAAAGTGACAACATAGCCTTAGGCCTTAAATGTATATGACACAGTGTATATGTGCAGCCAGTAATGAGATCCTGATGTATACACTGTCTGTTTCCCCCAGGACTTCGCTCCTCAGGCAGAGTACCTGTGGCCCCCCGACACGTCCGACTGTCAGGGAAACACCGGGGGGGCTTTCTGGAGACACCTGCTCTGTGGCACTCTGGGGCCCTCGCATGAGTCCTGACCCAGGTGCCAAAAAGCACTGGCCTGAGTGAAGTATTTTATGTAATGCCATCGCCACGGTGAAGAAGATTAGGATGCTGCGTTGTTTGGCCATTACAAGTCCTCTTATTCAACCTTTACTCCGGCCTCCTGACAGACATCACAATGGGGATTTGAATGCTAAGGAATGAGTAAGTGATTCAACATGAGGTCATATGTGCAGAACCATAGTCAATGTGAGAGGTAGTTTGTGATTTTAGTGTAATTCAAAAGGAATTATATTTGTAATATTTACAGAATGTGATACATGCGGCAGTGAAAAAGGTTAATACTTAATAATAATACCAGATAAAGTGCCCCGTAGATTTCTGTCAGTTTTATGACAAATGACTGAAGTCAACAGTGCCATTTCAACTGCTCCGACAAGCATAACAAGACCTTCATGTTTTTTCCAAACAGCTTTTTCATCGCACACATTCTGACATTGTTTAAAACATGCCAACAGCTTCTGAACATGTGCAGTCAACAACCCTCTGATAGAAGTGGGAATATATATATATATATATATATATATATATATATCTGTAATGTCCATATTGACATGATAGCATCACGAAGTTGCTGCAGATTGGTTGCCTGCAGATCCATGATGTGAATCTCTCGTTCCACCACATCCATAAGGTGCTCTATAGGATTTAGATCTGGTGACTGTGGAGGCCATTTGAGTACAGTGAACTCAGTGTCATGTCACACTGTTATCATGTAAGGATGGACATGGTCAGAAACTATACTCAGGCAGGCTGGAGTTTAAACTATGCTCGATTGGTACTAAGTATGCCAAGAAAATATCCCCCACGCCATGACACCACCACCACCAGCCTGAACCGCTGAGACAAGGCAGGATTGATCCATGCTTTCATGTTGTTTACGACAAATTCTGATCCTACTGTCCGAATGTCGCAGCAGAAATCGAGACTCATCAGACCAGGCAAAATGTTTCCAATCTTTTATTGACCAATGTTGCCTGTGCGAAGAATTGGAGCAGACAAAGACCATGTTGAGAGTTGCAACAATTTCCTACATTTTCTTACTCAATGAATCAACTCACAGTAAGCTGAAGTGTTGACATAGCAAATGCAAGTCTGTTGGAAAAAGATAAGGTCAGTTTAATGGCTGTCTGGGTTCGTATCACTTAAAGGCCAAACTGATTAAAGGTAGGGTAGGTAAGAATGGAGAAACCAGCTCGAGTAAGCTATATTTTGAAAGTACACACCCGAAAATAAATCTGCCCCTTCCTTCAGACTTCCTTACAGAGCCCCACCTCCAACACACACGAACGTGCACATGACCAATGAGGTCACGAGATAAGTTTGTGTACGAGATGGAAGGCTGACAGGCAGGTAGGCCACGGCTTCCACAGATGAAATATTTGTATATATTTATTGTCAAAGCATTTAATGTATTCACTGCTATCGGGATGTTAAGAGCATTCCATGGAATATAACAAAAAGTGTTTCTGAAGTGAATTACTTACCCTACCTTTAAAGTCTCAGACGTTTTTATTTTGCATTTCTTTCAGCGCTGAAATTATGGTTATAGAACGCATGCAGAAGCAGCAGACCCGCCCTCAAAATCAATAATGCCTAATTTCCTTACTGTAAAAGGTATCATTGAAATTCAGCCATATTTAAATAAAAAACGTTCCTTCAGAATAAGATTGCAACGCTTATATACGCCAAATATAAACAATTTTCTTTGCAATTGTAAGATGAAATCAAAGTAAACAAGGCAACCACAGATCTAGGTTTTAGTTAAAAAGAATAATGTAAAATGTAAGATATTTAATTTGCTTCGCTCCAAATATTATTAAAAAAAGGAATAACTTTGGCACAAAGAGTGGAAAGCTTGGATTCTTCAGCAGTTCTGTAATGGGAAAGTGACAAATAAAGAAAGAATGGAGAGAATGGCTGATATCTTCAAACAGCTTGCCATGTGTATTTTCACGAGGGTATGTTCCATTACAGCAGAGCGCAACATGGCTGAAAAAGCCATCAGAGATGTAAAAGGATATGGTGATCGCTTGTTTCCACTGGTGATAAAAGGGAGGGGAGCTTGTAGCATTGTAGTCATGCTTCTAAAGAGCAGACGCAGTTCTGCCTTCATCTCCTGCCGTGATGATCCCTCAGGTTGACTAAGTTAGTTGAATACAACTTGTAGGTTTAACCGGATATAAGGGCATTTGATTTACTTATTGGTAATGTGCATTTGGATTGAATCTGTTGGATTTTTGTTTGTATATCTTATTAAAAAAAGGTTATAATAAGTGTTATAAACTCACCATGTTCTTGGTGTATGAAGAGATACTGAACATGACAGTATACAAAAAGATGTAATCTTGAAAAACACGAATATGAAATACAAAGTAGTTATACTTTAGATATTTTACATTATGATTAATTTGTATTATAAATACTTCCTGCGAGCAGATGTTATCCACTGATGCCGTGAGATGAAGCTGAAAACTCTGAAAGAAAATATTTAGTAAGTCAACATTGAGATAATCAAATGTGCTATTATTTTAACATTCAACAATTAACCTTAAAACTTCTCATGTCTTCATGAGTTTATTAAAACATTTAAAAGCTGTGTTAAACCACATGTGAATGATTTGTAATAAAAGTAAGAATTTGTCCATGTTTTTAATCGTGTTAATAAATAACACTGTGCCATAAAGCATTCATTAACTGTAAACACCAGTTACAATAATCAATAGATTAAAAAAATACAATTGTTGACAAATACATTAAAAGAAACTTGAACCATGCAATCATATCGTACACTGAAGTGCTAACTAGTGTGTTGGGTTGAATTCAATATTGATTTATGTTTTGTGACGATTCAGCAGGATGCAGGTTTGGCGTTGCTGTTTCAGGTGAAGTGTAACATGATGTTTGGACAGTCTGAAAAGTGTTTATGTGCCAACAGCTCTGACACTCTTCTACATGCCCCCTGCAGCCATCACTGAGCATGGCATCTCTGGTCTGCAGCTGCACTTTTTCAGTCTGTCACAAACTTTTGCATTTGAAACACGCCATGTTCGGCTGTGCATGGCAAACCAAGTGATGTCAGATTATTTTTCCATTCCAAATTGTTCAGTTTTACCTCTCTGTGACCTGGATAGTGGATGTCTTTAGTAGGATTTAAGGGCCTATTAAGAAATACAAATAGTTGGTCAGGCCCAATATTAAAGCTTCTTTGGTGACACATTACCTCCTGTTGTGTTGATTTAGCCCCAGAATCATCATGCACAGCCAACAAAGCTTCCCAAATATTGAACTATTTCATGGATGCTTGCATTCTTGGATACACCATTTGAAACACAAGACATGTGATTTATCTCAAAGCAAAGGAAAGTAAGGACTATCTTGATTGACCCAACTTTCCAAAAGATATGAAGGCTGTATTTGATCCGAGTTTATTTTTTCAAGTCCGATAAATCAGAGCCTGCACCTATCGGCACTGTCTGGCTTTGTTTTTGTGCAAGGTTACTGCAAGGCCAAGACTTCACAACCTGATTTAATGAGACCCGATGCATCTGTTCCCAGTTTCACACCGGTGCCATCAAAACCTAAGTGGAAACAAGCCTCGCTCTGACACCCTGGACGTTTTTTGGAAACATACTTTCTGTGAAAACTGGAGTTTCGTATTGTTTTCCCTCAAGAGTGAGCCTGTATTTGAGCAAATGTGCAAACGTGTAATTACTGCTGCATGGGAAAACTTTCTCTTTTCCACTTGAAAATGCTCTCCTTTGTTTTTGACTGCTCTACCACTCTCTGATGTCAGTCATTTAAAGCATCTGAAGTAAAGCATCTCAAAGCCATGAGTAATGTCAAAGGGCTGGGTCCATGCAGACAGCTTGGAGCCCCTGTGCTTGCAGGACATCAGCTCTTCTGGCACCTCGGCATTCTGGGAGCAATGAGTGTGCACCCCCGAGGTTGGCAGAGAGAAGGACCATGGGTCGTTTTCCAGTGACTGGCAGAACTCATGCTTTGAAACAAATGACTTACTTTATTTCAAGTGACAGACCCACTTCTTTGCTAGCACACTTGCCCTTGGCAGCATCTTAGGCACTTTGTTCAGCAGCAACCTAAAGGAGCCAGTGGGAACACTAAATGTTGATTTGACTTTTGATTTTGGGAAGCAGAACAAATCGTCCCGGGAGTCAAATCCACTGTTGCTTTTTGATGAAAAGCATGTTTCTGTTAATGCATAGCTGTGGTTTAGGCACATGGTTATAGTGCTATTTTGAAAGAGAAACCTATTCACAGAGAGTCTTTAAAAACGTTTTGTAAATCAGCCAACTTTATGGAAGTGATTCAAACTGTTGTCTGACACTGAAGATTTACAGGGAGTTACGGCTGGAGAATTTACATTTTCTGAGACACCCTAGTGACACAGCCTCTGCCCAAACACACTCTGAAGTCCTCTCCCCCTGTCCCTGATACTTAACCCCTTCTAAGAGCCTGGAATACATCTGATGCAGAGATGGCAAAAGTACACACATCCTTTACTCAAGTAGTACAGATACTCGTGTTTAAAAATACTAAAAAGTAGAAGTACTGACTAAACTTCTTTACTCAAGTAAAAATAAAGAAGTGTGGGCTTCGAAATGTACTAAAGTAAAAAGTACCCATTACTTTGTGTCCTTGGGCAAGACACTTCACCTTAATTTGCTGTATTCACTTTTACATGTCTGATATGTGTAATGTGTCATGTAAAGCACTTTGACCAATCGGAAAAGTGCTCTAATAAATGTAATGAAACGCAGATTAAAACTAAACTAACGAACATGTTTTGCAAATGTAAGAAGTAAAAGTAAAAAGTCGTCAGAAAAATAAGTAGTGGAGTAAAGTACTGATACCAGAAAAATGTACTTAAGTAAAGTAACGAAGTATTTGTACTCCACTACTTCCCACCTCTGCTCTGATGTACAATAAAACTGTCTGAAAATATAACACTTTGTGCAATATACATGCAAGTGCAGTATACCCTGCTGCAATTTCATTAATTTTATTATTTCCTATTAGTTTTTTGTCACTTTTCTTAAAAACAAATATACTGCTTCTTCTTTTTTTTTTACCATGGTGTACATATCTGCTATTTAGTTTTAGTTTTTTACTTACTGTGTAATTAATAACATCTGCATACTTAGCCATTTTAAAATGATCTGCTGTTGTAATCATGTACATTTCCCCGTTGCAGGACATCTAACGGATTTCTGATTCTGATTCTAATCAAAGTTATACTACAAGTCCTGTCGCTGGCAGGGTCAAACTTTCCTATTATTGTCTATACTGAACAGGTTGTTTTATGGTCATATCTAAGACACATGTTTGGGCCTGCCTTATCATACTGGGAGAAAAAGCTAACCCAAGGCATGTGCTTGAAAGAGAAGAGTGACAAGAGAGATAAAGGCTAAAATGATTAAATACATTTCTTATCACCAAGCTCAATATCCAAAGGTTACCTCCAAGAACACGCTCACGTTGCATTCTTGCTTTCATATCCACCACTAGTCAAAGTGAAGATTATTTGATGCTCTATTAATCAATTGCAACCAGTGTGCTTTCTCCTTTATAAGTGTTTTACTGTTGTTGAATCCTTACCTCAACAGAAAAGGCTGGTTTAGTGTGTCACACATTGACATCCTCTGGCACAGTGTGTGAACCACCCTGGAACGTGCTCTGGGCTTCAGACCAGCCTGACTTTGGTGTGTGCCACATGGACAATTCCTAGAGCCTCAATCTAAATATCTCTCCCACAGAGCTACGAGAGCAAACTTTGGACTCCCAGTTTTCCTCAATAACGCATTTTTTTCCTGGCTTCTCCATCATTTACTTAAACCATCCACTAGTTTCCGCACTGAGACAGATGGACTGATGCAATTGTCAATTCAGAAAACCCTAGGTACATTATCTCAAAGACCTCTGCTGACAAAATACTTAGGGAAGTCCTAAACAAAGTGTTGGATTTGGTCTTTTTTATGGATTTGTTGACAATACATTTTTTTAAATGAAAACCAGCCTTATCCTTTAAACTGTGTCCAGCTTTATTTTATACTGTATGTTTAATGTTGGGTAAGCAGCAATATGTATTTATTATATGAGTAATCATAATAGAATAATTTTCAATCCTCAACAAAATGGTGTACAAGAGATTTATTTATGAAAACAGAACACTCTTACACTGAAGTTTGTAGAAAATGTATATCTAACAACACAAGTATGCAAAAAAATCGTTAACATTTTGTGCATTGCAAACTCTCAACAAAATGAACAAGATGGAAACCAAACGTGGAAGAGCACGGCTGTTACACAGACTTACAACAACACGGCTGTACACACTACACAGTCAAACTTTGTTTTTAGAGACCTTCATCTGGATTCCATTTCCAACAACACTTGTAAAGCTTCAAAACATTCATAAGTGAGATTTGTGACTAACATAAAAATGAAAAAGGCATTTGTATAGAATATTTTCACTGTGATTCATTTTCATGACTCTTAGCTGTTGTGATATGTGACATGTCTCTCAGGCAGTACTTAGGAATCAGGCAATTAAACTGCATTTCATTTCATTTCAATACCATTCCACTGACTTTGAAACCTGGATGTGCTTTCTTTTTTTTAGTATGACATATTGTGTTTCAATATCATAGAGGAAAAGCTACCGTGCCTTTTTTTGAAGATGGACTATTTTAAGTTCCTATAGACGTGTAGGAGTACTGAAAAATGTTCCACGTGTACAAAAGAAATATATCACTCTGAGGACAATGAAGCCCTTCCTGTACAGCCAAGAAAACAAACATTAGCTTTTTGAAACACACGTGTAACCAGAATTAACTTCCTCTGGCAGCGACTATCACACACATAAACACAGCTGATGTTTATCCTCTCCAAAGCCTTATGCTACAGTTGATGTGAAACATTTGAAAAACTAACAAGTGAAGGAAATGCATGACAATACTACACATCTTGCAATACTATTTGGTGTTATCTTGTGATTGTGATATTCAATTATGCGTTTTGTCAGTGTAAACAAATAAATAATTATTTACAAACTCTAGCAAAAAATGCCAACAAACAAAACAAGCAGAGCATAAATAATTTACAAAAAGGAAATATAATACAGACTTAGTATAAACATCTTTGGCATTTACTAAAATGGCTTATTTAAATCATTTTCTGTAAAAAACATTCAGGATGAAAAGAATGGATAAATAGGAATGTTATGCTTTGGTTACAGTTTATGTTTGTATAAACTGTTTGATTAGCCATGAATGAGCCTCGTAACACCAAACAGACACAAATGTATTAAAGAGTCACAAGTTATTACAAACTGAAGGAAAGCATTAACAGCGTGTAAGTGGTTGTACAATAAACCCTATTAAATGTAGACATAGGTATAATTAGATAATCTGCTTTTTTTCAACAACAAAAAAACGTGTCCAATCCCACCAGTTCTTCTTTCCCAGCTTCAGAAATGTACAAGTCAACAGCCATGCTTTCCCCGGTTCAAGGCAAAGCATGGAGAAGTATGGAAAGTCTCATTTACGCTGCAATGGATTTGGCGATGACGTGATGTTTACTTTGAGGAATTCTTGTCTATTGCCTCCTGACGTTTTGTTCTATCAGACTTGATTCAGTTATCTGTGGAAAGATTGAGAAAACAGCTTCCATTACCGCCACATTTATAATCAAAACTGGGACACTCAAGGAGGTTCACACAGTCAAAGTGCCAGGGAGCAGCAACAACATGTGCACGGTGTGCGTCAAAAATGAAAGCGTGACTTTAATATCTGTGGCCGTGATTGTGAAAAGGCTGCAGGCTCATTTTTCCAGTGTTTAGCACTCAACAGAAGATCCTTGGACCAACACGCAAGGTCTTTCACAATGCATCTGGGGCATTGTACATAGGCAAGCTGACAGGCAGGAACATAGCGTGACCATTCAATTTCAGCCAACACACAACACGTAACCCCTCTCATCGTTACCTTATGAACACTGTTGGCCACTCCGACTTATCTGAGGTTTGAAAAAGATGTTGAAGGTTTAAATACTTTACCCAGAATCATTCACAGATGGAGAGGGTTTTCTCCCACAGTGTCTGATCTTTGAGGTGTATACAGGTTGACGTATTTGGAACATTTGCGTGTCCACTTACATACAAATACATACAGTATACACACATCACACACATAAATCCCCAAACTAAACTCTTCAACAACTATTTGTACAATAAGCACCTAAGTGTTGTCCACAGAATTTAAATGATGGTTGAATACACTTACAGCACTAAACACTACATTTATTTTAGTCAAATCCATAATAAGACAGTATTTATATTTGAAGTGTTACCTAGCTAAATACTATGTCTGTTTGTATGTCTGTGTTTGTTAGAAGAATAACTTCTCCTGCCCCAGTGACAGAAATGTTTTACTTAGCTTCCCAAACCCATAAAATAGTTAATTTTTGTATAAGGTATTAATAATTATGAATCAGTTCAAACCAGATTTAATCGAATTGTGAACCCTTCAATGCTATTCATTACAAACTATTTTGATCCAACAGTTGAAACAAAATCAGTCATTCTTTGGATATGAATTCATACAATTGTGAATCATTTCTGTTGCAGAAAAGCTATATTGGTTTCTACATATGGTAAAAATATTGCTTTTACTTTGACAAGCTAAAAGCTTTGCTTTTTAAAATACTTTTAGCTAAATAAACTATGGTCAAATGTTTGGGAAATGTTTGGAATACGTATCCCGTGATGCTTTAACCTGGCTCCTGAGGTTAAGCAGACAAGTTAAAGTGTCATATAATGTTTTTCCGAGTTGCTGTTTTTGAAATGTGCCATTATACATGCACGCACATACACACGTCATTATTTCTATAACAAAACAGAACCGTTTATAGTTAGAATTTTAAAGTAATCAAAGCGTTTGTACTAACCTCTGCAATCATACTTGAGGTCGGAGAAGAACACCAGTTCTTGTGAGAAGACAAACAAGCCTAACCTTCCTCCGGCAAACGTCTTGTCATAAACTGGTCCTGAGTCAGCCATGATCTGTTTACCTTCATAGACCACAACCCTGCAGAATACAGGTCAGACATTAACTTCTTAATGAGTTGAGATTACAATGATTACTAATGGACAGTATTTCCAACAAACTGCATTAGAGAGATTTTTAACAGAATAGCAATGGGTATTCCTTTTATGGTCAACTTTGTTTCTTACCTTATAAAACCAGTCTTTGGCCTGTGGATGAGATGCCACCTGTAGGCGGTGTAATCCTTCCAGCCAATGTTTTTGGGGTCATGCCACAGAGTCCGCACCTATGTCAAATAGTTAACAGCATTTAATACAGCTTCAGCCTTTTGAGGTCACCTATTATGCAAAATCCACGTCTCATGTATTTTATACATAAATATGTGTCCCCATTGTGTTAAGAGATTCAAAAGTGTCATGAAAAAAGATTCTCTCTCTTTTTGTCCTGATCCATCTATATAAAAACCTGTCTGAAAATGAGCTGATCAGATTTGGGCAACTTTGTGATGTCATAACGATTTTTTTGCTTGTGTAACCATTAGCCATTCACCAACCAAGGTAACCCCCCCCCCAAATTATTACCTGAATCTCCTCCTAGGGCACCCTTGTGTTTTTTTAAACCAAACTCTTCGTAAATGGGCGTGGGGTTTGGCTGTTCATTTGCATTTAGGGCTGAAACACAGGGTGTTATGGGATGCTACAATGCATGACCTGTTTGGTATTTCGAGCCAAACACTTCAGAGACATGTTTTGTATATATCTGAGACCTATAATATACTGTTGAAAAAGAGTATAATAGGGGACCTTTAAAATAAACTAAAGATCATCAAGCCTGAAGCCCACCTGTCCAGCAGTGTTGCCCGTGTGCCACAAAGCATTCCTGAGGTTTTCTCCTGTGCCAGTGGTGGAGTTGACCACTTTGAGTGAAACACCGGAGATGCCGAAGGCCTTCGAGGGCTTGTCCTCCCAGTAAGTCTGCGTGATCTGCTTCCACATCACGACATAGAAGCGCCCACTCGACTGGTAGCCGAACACAAAACCTGCATAGTCATCATCTCTGTCCGTGTTCACGTACATCGTTCCGCTGAAGTCCACAGCACTGAACTCATCAAAACCTGTGATGGTGTGACAGAAACGTGCCAAATATTACAGCTGTGAAGTCAAACAGAGATTCAAAGAGCAGCCCATAAAATAATGGAGTAAAAATATGCATGCTGCTCACCGATTGCGAGGCCTGGATCAGAGTTGGCAGTCTGGACCAGCTCTTTGCCCTGATGTCTGACCACCCAGTTGGGATCGATTTGAGTGGTTCCCTTAGGATCCAAGTGGACCATCTGGAACTTTCTGAAGTCTGTGATGCTGATGGCATTGTTCTCCGGACACACGTCAAGAATATCTGGAATACTGTCGTTGTCAAAGTCGTCTTTGCAGGCATCTCCTCTCCCATCGCCTGCTCAAGAAAAAGAGATCAAATAAATTAGTTTGACCCAATTACATTTAGACATGAGAGATTTATATGACATTTTTTCCTATTTCTCCAGAGATGGGAAAATCTCTATGGCAGCATGTGAGTATCATAACAAAATTCCCTCTTCTCTGAGTACTAAGCAGCTCCTCCAAGTCAATATAAAAATGAATGGGGGAAAAAACGATTCCTCCCAGGAAGCTGGCTTTAATACCTAGGCCAAGTCTAATAAGGCAAATCAGCCATCTTTTCATGCTGTGACAACTTCCACTGATACTTGGAATAACTTCCACTGGCATATGAGTCTATTAAAGGCCAGGACCAAACAGTGGAAAGGACACCAGAGGCTAATGAAGGCCACAGTGTGGAAGTAGCTAGCTGCTTTCTGTCATCAGCTTTGTTATTGCACTTGGGCCAAAACGATCCTATCAAATAAACACTATCTGACGAGCTGTGAAAGCGTCAGTGTCCGGGGCCTTCCTCCTTCACGGTCTGTTTTCGGTTACAGACAGCTGTACAAACTCCAGGTAACCCTGCTTAAATTGGGCACTGTGGAATAATCACTAGCAAAGCCTGAGGGAAATAAAAACTTCACAGCCTGGCGTGTGCCCTGCTGGGCGGCTCACTGAAGTCATGCAGAATGACATCAATTGTGCCAAGCCGACCGTTGACTTTTTCCACAGCCACCATATTTCACACCTGCTGCAGTTGAGCTAATTGCTGACTGTGAAAACATCTGTGGGACGGCAGGCTGAGTTAAATGTGATGGAGTCAGAGAGTAATGAGTGAAAGTCTGAGTGCAGACCTTGAGTTGAGATTATTTTGTCAATAAACTGCTAACCCCTTTATGTCAAAATGTATCTTGATGTCAGTTTTAATTAAATAATGTTTGCAAGTAAGCAACAAATAAGTTGATGAAGTTCCCTAGTCTTAAAATAGTACGCAGCAAAATAATATGGCTGTAGGTAACTTAAGTCGGGGAACATTTTAAAGAGGCAGTTAACCACAAAATCAAAATGTTCCGATGACCTGAAGTGCTATTAATCAATCTTGAATATTTTGAGTTGCTTCATATGGAGATATTGGCAGCGGAGATGTCTCCCTTTTAACACTTTAAATGTTAAATCCTCACCATCAGAGTCCATCTGGTCTTCGTTGGGTGTCAGTCTGCAGTTGTCCTTGTCGTCAGGTATACCATCATCATCATCATCATAGTCACATGCGTCTCCTTTGCCGTCCTTGTCATGGTCCACCTGGTTGGCGTTGGCCACATAGGGACAGTTGTCCAGGTTGTTCTGATGGCCGTCCTCATCGATGTCCTGGTTATTGTCACACTGATCTCCAACCAAGTCATTGTCCACGTCAGTCTGTTGGATGAAACCAGACAGAGGTTAACACTTCCTACACCTACTGTAACGTGCCATTATCATGCAGTATGGTATGTCACCTGGTCGGGGTTGTGTAACAATGGACAGTTGTCACACTGGTCACCAACTCCATCCATGTCAGTGTCCTTCTGTTCAGTGTTGTACACATAGGGACAGTTGTCGGCCTCATTCAGAATTTCTGAGGAAAAAGGGCAGTTTTATTGAGAATTTAAGGTACAAATATAATAATAGGCTGCCTTAGATGGACTGATTTGATCTATTAAGGTTTGGCCATTTTACCATCTCCATCAATGTCTATTGCGCAGGCGTCCCCTTCTCCGTTGTGGTCGGTGTCTATTTGAGCAGGGTTGTGCTCATAAGGACAATTGTCGCAGCGGTCGCCAACTTCATCCTTGTCAAAGTCAAACTGGCGAGGATTGTAAAGTAAGGGGCAGTTGTCCTGTGGGGGAAATAACAGTAGTTGTTAGGGAATACTTTTATTATCATGAATGTGTTAATAGAAAATGTGCTAAAAACTCTTGTACCCTTTCGTCGAGAATTCCATCATTGTCGTCATCCTTGTCACAAGCATCTCCTTGACCGTCTTTGTCAAAGTCTTCTTGTCCAGAGTTGGGAAGGCTAGGGCAGTTATCCTAAAATAATAAGACACAGATACCATCATTTATAATAACTGCAGCAATGGCTACACCAAGTAAGGTAATGGAGTACAAGAACATACCTTCTTGCAGTGATAGGTGTCGTTGGCACCACACACAAGGTTCTGATTGGGCCAGCCATCCAAATCTGAGTCTTCTCCACAAATAAAGCCGTCTCCAGCGTAACCAGTCCTGCACTCACACTTGTACATAGGGTCACTGAAGTGGCTGATGTAGATGCATTCGGCATATTTGTGACAGTTGTGGGTTTTGTCCTTGCATGGGTTCTCTGGCTCACACACCTGAAGAAAAACACGGCAGGTTATCGATGACATGTTGAAGTCAAGAATACTTATCTTACTGCTACTTCCTTAAGGTTTCTTTTTGGAAGCTACTTCAAAGAAAGGGCTTATCTGAATCTAAAGGAGAGATTTTGGCCACAGTGCATGGCTTTTCTGGGCACAGTTGATTTTATGAAATCCCACTTAATGCATTATCCATATGACCCACTGTTGCCCCTTTATTGCAGCACAAGGTATTCACAGCTGCCACTCATTACCAGAGGATGAGCATGAAGGCAGTCTGGATGCCACTCCATGAGCTCATAGAGCAGAGAGTGACAACAGGACAGGCCTTTGATCAAAACCGTGAAATGGAACCCCCTTAATACAAGCAATGAGACAATTCCTGTTTTCCCAAATCAATTAACAAAATTGGGGCATCATATCAAAGACAAGCAGCTGCAAAGGCCAAAGACGAACATAATGGTCCAAGAGGGATTTATGCAAGGGTCAGTCAGAGTAGCTCAGGAGTTTATGAATACAATGATCACAAAGGAGAAGAAAAGGGTGTTCCAATCAAGTAATTAGTGTGACTTTTATGACATGTCGTATTACTCGTAATGCCGCTCAAAACTTAGCAGCTATGACAGCGGTGGAATCTAACTTGTTTTGAAGATCTAGTGAGGGGAGCCAAAGTCAAGAAAAGCTTCCCATTGCTTTGCTTTAATAAAAGCACTGATCTGTTCAGCATCTACAGTAACAAATACAGTTTCAATCTACCTCTGATCTTGCAATTAAGGTAACAGAAATATGTAACATATGTTTGTTCTTAAGTTTCCCAAATGTCCTCCAGCTCCTTCTGCCCGCTGATACTGGGTCAAGCTGAAGTGGTTTCCCTTCCAACGAAGTACAAACACTCTCAGAGAAAAAACTAGGCTTGTAAATCACACAAAGTTCTTCTTCCATCATTCATCAATTTGGATCTGACATACAAAAATCCACACAGCTGCTTTTGAAAGCCTAGCCTGGAGCTAAAGGCCCACATGTTTCTTCTCTTTACTGCATTTTGTTCTCACTTCAAATGCTACCCCTGTTTGAATAGCATCCAATCAATAGTTTGTTATTGGCACTGAATGTGAATAACATTCACTCACTTGTTTGTTCTTCTTTGCAGCCTCCACACCCATACCGAAAGGCTGGGTGCCCTTGTAGCGCTTCGGACAGGGCAGGCAGTGAAACCCTGGGTTGGTGTTGACGCAGCGCTGCACTCCACTCCCTTTGTAACAAACATCAGAGACCATGTCGCACTGTAAGAGGGGAATGAAAAGAATCAGTGAAATTCAGACAAATAATTACATGAATGAAGTACTAAATACACGTCTGGTTCATGCACATGAGAAAAACAGGAGTTTTTACTTCATTGATATCTTCACAGTGGGTACCATTTCCACGGAAACCAGCAGGGCATGGGCCACACTCCCAGGATCCATCTGGAGAGCTGTTGCAATCCACTCCCCCAAAACAAGGATTAGACAGACAGCCATCTGCAAAAGATTTAGATGGGCACAAACAAGGGAAATTGAATTAAACATTGTTGGACATATCTGAATAGTGTGCCTCCAAATGATTCAACTTTAAAATGTGATTTTAACTCAAATTGATACTTATAATTTATTTAATATTGATACTTAAGTTAAAAAATACATTTAACAACATTTCTTTCAAAAACAGTGCTGGCTTTAGCTACTCTGCAAGAAATATTTTTACTTTTATTTTGCATGCTATCTGTCAGAAATATAATCTTAAAGTATCAAGACAAGTTCAACAGTCTACAGACATGTTAGCTATGCTACTTAGGCCAGTGTTGCTTTTAGCTTAAAGCTAAATAGTGCATAATGACAGTTGCATACTAATATGGTGGTGTTTAGCATGTATAATGATCATCCTGTACAGCATGAACGTTTACTGTGTTAGCATGTTAACTTAGCATAGCAGCACAATTAGCAAACATGGTGGTGTTAAGCAGGTATAGTAAGTCAGTAAAATAATAAGTGACAGACATTGACATCCCTAGAGCAAGAAGATGGCGTGGCTAATGTAGATGACCGCTGCTCACCAACAGGACAGGTTTTTTTGTTACAGCTGTCACTGTCCTCAGCCTCCCCGATACATTTCTTGCCACCATACTGAGGTTGAGGACTATTGCACACACGCGCCCGACTTTTGATCCCTCCTCCGCATGTTGAAGAACAGGTTGCCCATGGAGACCAAGGACCCCAACCACCATCAACTAAAAAGATAAGGAAATATATGATAAGGAGTGCATTTTTTTGCCATCAAGTATTTCATTCTACACATATTTTTGCCATTTTCTTTATAAAAAAGCAGCCAGAGAGTCTGAAGCGTGGAACGTAATACTACAAGAGAAAACATACAGAGCTGATTTGAGTCAACATTTTCTGAACGACAGACAGGAATCCAGTCCACAACACAGGGGGAACGTTGCCTCGGGTGAGCCAAAAGGGTCGAGAAAAGTCTGGTTCTTTCACACGGATGCTGCTGTAATGGAGATGCTGCTTTTGAGTTAACAGGCTGAAACACTCACTTGGACAGGGCTCTGCAGTGCAGCGCTGAGTCTCTCTCCCATTCCCCTCACACTCTGTACCCCCCAGTTGTGGCATGGGAGCATTGCAGTGTCGTATCCTGGTGATCTGTCCTTCTCCACAGGTCACTGAGCAGGACGACCATGGGGACCACAAACTCCACCCTCCGTCCTGACGAACTGGGTATCAAACATCAAACATATCATGCAGAGATCAACAAAACACATGTCACATATTATCCTCTAGATTTCCACTCAGTCAAATAGTTACAGACGTGTATAATTTGCAGAAAGCAAAGAAAATGGCCACCACATTTTCTTTAAGTAAACAATATGTGATGCTGGCGACGATGGCTCACTTTCAAAGATGTTCTATGATGCCTGCGCCAGTATTTATGTCATTGTGGGTAAACTAACCTCCAGTGGTTAGACTGTTTCAGTCACTCACACAGATGCAGTGTAATGTAAGCTGCAAGTAATAACACATGCTACTCCTACAATTTATGAAACACAAAAGTCGTACGGTTGGGCTTCCACTTTCATATAGTACTGTCCATTTAATGATCAAATTAATTAATATTAATTATTTTTGCAAGCAGTGGTGAGTCACAGCGCTGTGGAACACTCAGTGATTTATTTGGAATTTAATTTGAGTGGCTACACCCAGTAACCATATCATGAGCTCCAGGGCTGAACTGGGATTCACTGGATCCTTTTTCGACAGATTGAAAAAGAAACAGAGGCGTTCAATTGGTATTTTGCACTTTTAGGGATCCTATCATAATATGTTCAAGGTTCAAGGTTCAAGGCTTTTATTGGTCATACGAACATAGCTACAGTGTAGTTATGACGATGAAAATCTTAGGTCACAGGCTCCTCCAACAGTGCAACACAATAAAACAGATAAACAGAAAAATATAGAGCAAGTAAATAGTAAATACAAAAAGAAAAATAGTGAAAAAAGTGAAATAGTGAAATAGTGCAATATGTAACTGGTTTTCACAGTTCCAGCATATTTCCCCCTCCCACATCACATACTGTTATTTGTCTTAAATATTTATTTGGGCAAAGGTATCATACTTTGATCAAGTAACACTACTGCACTTTAGGTTGCTAATACATCTCAAGTGTTTAAATGAGAACTGAGTGGCAGAAGAGTTTCAACAACGTCCTTACCACGGCTGTCGCATCTGCTCAGGCTACACTTGCGGGTCTGAATAGAAGATCCGCTGCAGGGGTTGCTGGTTGCATCACATGACCGACCCCTCTGTTGAGTTCCTGTCCCGCAGGTGACTGTGCACTCCGTCCACTCTGACCAGGGAGACCAGCCATCCTCACTGTCTATCGCTGGAACAAGCAAAAGCACAAAGTCAACTTTCTTTCGCAAACACTCCCCCTCTCCTCGATGTTTAAACGGAATTACAAAATGACCATCAAAGGATCATGACTGCATTGTTTTTATTATTTATGTCAGCCTGTTTATCGCATTACGTCATCTGAAAATCCCACAGCAGTCACACTGAGTGACTTATATTTTGTCCCATAAATATGTGGGTCGCTCATTTAAACCAACTGGCTGCAACACTATTGTGGTAAAACTTTATATGTGTGGACTATTGTTTTTACGCCATATTGAACCATTCATTTCAAATAGCATTCACACATAAAACTGCATGTGTTAATAATTGTGTTTATATGCTGGGAGGATCTGAATACTTACGCAAACACACTGGGCAGCACTCTCCGTCGATAAATGACGGGCTGGCACAGGCCACTGGGGGGCATGTGATTTGGTGACACACAATCTTGGACTCCTGCCATGAATGAATGAAATACATATATCAGGATCATTGACATCCACGGTGAATCTGTCCATATTTCCACATCACTTGGCACTACCTGGCAGGTGCATTTGGTGCAGCTGTCTACAACCCAGTCTTCCTTATCATCGAAGAGGCGGCCATCCTGCCAGCACATGTTTTTCTCTTTTGGCTTCTTCATCTTCCCAAGGGCCTCCTTCATGACTGTGTTCTCCTCTGTCTTAACATACAAAGACAGACATATTTGCAGTCAGAGAGGAGATCAGTCATAAACGATTAGGGCACACTCATGACAAAGGTATGCTGCATTCCATAAAGAGGCATACACCTGCTGACAAGCTGATTCCATCATGAGAGCACATGTGAGGTTACCTTTCACTAGGTGGAAAGGGTAATAGTGCATAATGTCCCAGTAGAAATAGTGTTTCTCACTTAAAGAGTTTAACACATCACTTGTGTTGAAAACCAGTTAAAGCATGAACATCACTTTCCATGTTATAATAAGTGACAAATCACAACAGTCCTATTTTTATTTTTATTTGTTTTGCTACATATTCTTCTTTCTGTGTTTTTGTATGCACTATATATACCATAGCTAATTCCTCGTATGTATCAACCTACTTGGTAATAAAACCGATTCTAATTCTGATTCTGATGTAGCAGCATGTAGCCCTTTTAATTAACCTATTCTTCCAACATATATTCCTCTCCAGTTCATAATCAGAGTTCAGGTCGACAACTTCATATGATTATGAGACATCTTTCTTGTCTTGAGATGGCCTCAATAGAGAAACAAAGCTCAAAGACCAGAAATAAAAAAAATGTAATAACCCAAAGAGGTAATCTACACGAAAAAGGTACTACATTTTATTAATGAGAAAATGTTTAACTCAAAATGTGATTTGCATTACTCAAAATTGCAAACTACATGTCTTTATTGCTCTAAGTTTCAAGGAAAACAGCCCATTAAATGTGCTGCTTAGTTGTCCGTATTGTAACCTCCAGCCTAGTTGGAGACCAGGGGATCTCTGGCTGGACTCCTGAACACTTGGGAGCTGTCAGTCGATAAACTATTGCCAAAGGTGTGTGTGAGCATCCTCCCGTTGGAAAAAGGAGGCAGCAGCGTGCAGTACTAGAATCTAAGACACCACTCGATCTGGAAGAGCCTCAGGGACCCTTCTCATCACAGCCGCATTTTTTTTTCTCCCAAGGTTCATGCTTAGACTCTCTTATTGCTGGGAGGCTCCCAGAGGAAACACATGGACTGTTTAAACACAGCCAGACATTAGACTGGACTCCATCGCTGCCAGGGGAACACTTCCTATATCCACATGTAACATGTCATAAAATCTTTCTGACTCACGCTGCCACAGATAGCAGGAGTCACACGGGTTCAGCCACCACAGGCCACTCTATAAACAGTCCTGCAGCTATTTCTGTTTGCTTTCAAACCAATGGAGGTAACCTAGTAACCTAATTAAAACGTCTTACTTCCTGGCTACCACAGCGAGGATTGTATAATTTGTTTCCCTAAAATGTCAATTATTCAGTGAAATTTTCCTTCCTCACACAAAAACTGATTTGAATGATTTTCCCATTCAGCACTGAAATTGGCATGTAAAGCAGAGGGAAACACGCAGTAGCTTGTCTAACACAAACACAATGATTTACACTATGTCACTTTTACTACTTACCACTTTTTGCAAGCCATCAATAAGGTTGCTGACGACAACACGCAGGCCATTGAGCTCCTGGAACATGGTGCTAAGTTCCTCGCAGGAGCGCTCGCACATATCTGAGCCCACATCGTCTGTCTTCTGACCGATAATGTTTGTGGTGATGGAAGGACTCACATCTACAATTTCTCTGCTCTCGCTCACAATATTGGCATCATCTGGAGGGGGCAAAATAGAGACATCAAGACAACGAAGATACAAATCAAATGAAGGACAAACATTGGTGATGGGAAACACACTTGAGGGGTCTGATGATTGAAACACAAGGACTTTGTTTAGGGAACGGAGTGATTTCCGTTTTTTTTGTATCCGGTAAAAAGATCACAACAATGCGGTAATTACAATGTTTGGTTTTGTTCTCCAAAACAGATGTTCACTCAGCATGGGTTTGATTTGACAAATGTATCTGTTTGAAACACTGACGGTAAATCTGTCCACCAGAGATGACAGCAAGGGTTGGCTGTGGGAGGGGATTGAAACAAAATATTGGTATTCGAGAAGTGAGGAGAAACCACACCGTTATAAATCCTCTGGACCTTTTATAGAAGTGGACACTTCCTATATGAACTTAACAGACCAAGTGACCACACAGATGGGTTTACAAGCAGCCTGTGAAGCTCATGGTCTTTTTCTTACAGCTGATCCGTAGCACAAGCACTAGAAATACCCTCATCTCCAAAGTGTGTGAAATCCCTCGAGTTGAAGCAGACAATCTGCAAATCTGACAGGCGAAAATACAAATCACAGAGAAAACAGGGAATCTTTTGTAGGGTGGGAATACACTAAACCATATGAAATTATGAGTATCTGTCTTTTAAACTCCCTTAATTTATTTTCCTAATTTGTATCTCAAACCACTTAACTTCAGCGACTTTGGCTGTGTGATGCTGAAAACAAACACACAAGACACATATCAAAGCTCCATGGAATGCCTGTCAGTCAGCCAAAGCACAGCACATATCGGCAACTGGTTTGGATCTTACAATGTAAATTGGTGAAGATTAATAGCAGACATGGGGACTCTAAATCAAGTAGTCGTCCAAATTGCTCAATGATGTCCCACTGTAGCCAGTGCTATGTTTTCTTTCCCTTTCAGTCTGCTAGATTCATTCAAATCTCAGGAGGGCTTCACGCTGTGTGTGCGTGTGAACGTGCGCAAGCTCGTCTGTGAAAGCATTTAAACATTCTTCTCTCCCTGATAGACACTCTCTTTTTTTCCTCAAAGTAGATCGAGGAAAGAATTTCAAAAAAAGGGCCGAGAGCTTGTGTAGTTTTAATACTGCTCATTAATGTCCAACATGACAGTTTTTATGAGTGCGGGTTATGTGAGTTTATGAGTGACTTTTGGCATTAGAATTGCTGCCAGGGCAGAACCTTGACTGGTACTAGCCAGCATGCAGAAAACCTCCAAGCCTTGGTGACTTTTGTTAAAAAAAATAAACTCTTTCAACACAGCTTGTGGCATCTAAAACAGCTCTGTCACGCACAAACATGCCGACCACATATTGATTTGCTTTGTCACAGCAAACTAAAGACACTGTTTCCAGCTCTTGTGACCCTTTAGCTTTGTTGAAAATGATGATTATGTACATATTAACTGGGATATCTGTATCCTTTTTTGTGTGTGATGATCATGAGGTACTGTTCCTCATGCGAGCAAAGCTTCAGCTGAGAAAAGCTACCTAATCAGCCAATTCATGACTTCATTGTGTGTATGTGTGTTTGTGTGTGTGTGCAGCTGGAAATGGAAGCACCCTGCTCTGCAGTATAGCATTCACTTTCTCTTTTCTTTCTCAGGCATTATCCCAAGTCCAATGCCAATGGAAATAAATGTGAGCATCTGTATCTCCTTTTTTTCACCACACACACTGATCGACATCAAGCCACTGCATCGACACTGTTGTTTCCGTAAACACAAAGTAATAGTGGGAGATCCTGCCGCATATCAAAGCTGCAACTTTCTTGATCCACTTTAGAAAGAAAAAGACAAAAACAAGCTACATTTGAACAAAGAGAGGCTCTGAGTTTGCTAAACTGTTTTGTCTGGCAAGTTGCTTTCGTTTATGCTTAACAAAACACAGATACCATGCTCTGGAGGATTGCATGTGAAAGAGTTTCCCGATCACATCTGCAAGGTATTGGGCTTCAAACACTTAGGAAATATAATTATTTTGACTCATCATTTGGCTTATGAAAACCTCACAAATAGAAATTGTTCTCACTGCATGAGTTTGTCAGGAACTGTTGGGTGACAGTGGTTTAAACTAAAGAAAACAACACAAAAAATCCACTCTTACCTTGTTTGAGGACCTCGCAGTCTCTGCTCAGCAGGATGTCTTCCACTGTGGTGTCAAAGATAAAACGCACATTCTGCAGGAGGCCCTGTTTGGAAAGAAAATATGTGTCTCTATTGCATATTTTGGCATATTTTAGGAATGACATATGTCCCTTTTGAATGAACACTTACTACTGTTCAAGCATGCATTGTGAAAAGAGAAACACTTTCCCTCTTGACCTTGTCACCCTCAATTTTACAGACAGGGGTAATTTAGAGTCTAAATCTGGAGTCTTTTTCAGACAAGACCAGGGCAACATTGAGCCACTCTGCCACACTTTAAAGAGGGAATATGCATGTCTCTTCTTCTGGAAACTGTTGTTTAAAATGAGCTTTTATTACAGGCTTTGTTAAGATAACAGTTTCTTGTAATTTATGAAAGGTAACACAATATTCTAGGGCCGTTAAACTTCTGCAATCCAGCCAGAAAATTCACAAAAGGACTGAAGTAGAAAGACGTACGTTTCCAGATGCTAGGAAATCCTTGTCTAGCTTGTCACAAGCCAAAGTCTTACCCTGAAGTGGTTCTCCCGGGTGGATCCCTTGGCAACATACATGAGGCTTCCCTCAGCCTGCAGGTGCTCGTAGAAAGGCTCATCCAGGATGAAGCTGTCTACCAGGCTGCAGCCAACAAACAGGTTTGCATTTTCCCCATGAACATGAAGTGTGATATTCTTCCACTGTGAGTCAGAAAGGTCCACATCCTCAAACGAAACCACGTTCTGGGAGCCGTCCACCCAGTACACCAGGTCCAGAGTGTTGGCACGTCCGTTGGACACAATCTCAAACTGCCGCCTGCCATCAGAGGTCTCCAAACCAATCAGGGTGCCCCTTGAGGCGCGGTCCTGGCGGATGCTGGCCACAAACACAAAGCCCTCATTGTTTTGAATCTGACGTAGTATTTGTTTTAGTATGGGGGTGCTCACTGGGGGCAGGTGGTCGAAGCGGATAAAGCGGAAAGCTGGGGCTTCTGAGTCTTGGCCCCGAAACTGTTTGGCCCCCAGGGTCTTGCGAGAAATGTGGGTGATTTCAAACAAGTCGAATAAGGTCTCATCCTCCTGCTCACCATCTACAAGTTAGACCAAAAGAAATGCATAGGGACTGTTTATGGAAAGATAATACATATTGATCAAATACTGTCTTGAAAACAAGAGAAAATGGCATAAGGCATATACACATTGAAAACTATTCAAAGAATCTTAAAAACGTCACTGGAATGGCACCTTAAGTTATAGTTGTGCTAGCATTGAGTTTGGTCTTAACTTAAACAAAATCATAATAATAACTTCCTATTAAAAGTCAGCATTGCAGTCACAGTTAAAATTGTTCCACTTACCTTGAGGTAAAGCGTGGAGGAAATTAAATGATAAGAGCAGCAAGAAGAGACACCTCCTGAGTATCATATCTCCTTCAAAAGAAACAGAAATATTTTATATTATTATTCGTTTTTATGTGTTTTGTGGCGACACCTTGGGTCCATCTGAAATGTTGGGTTTGCCTTTGAGCCTCTCAGTTAATACTTCAAGAAATAGTGAAATAGATACAATAGAAGTATAAAAAAAATCCCGGATATTTAACTGCAATCTACCGTTTACAGCATCTGAAAACTCTTTAACTTTCCTTAAAGTGTTTTCACCCAACAAGTAGCCTAATTAATTACTTAGCGCTGTTCAACTGCCCCTTGACTGTAAACCATCAATCCACATAATAAAGTTAAACGAAAAAAGTGCCGTCCATTTAACTTACCTGACGAAGGCAGACGTTATGTTTCAGTCCGTCAGATATCCGACAAAAGTCAAATGAAAAAGCCGATGACAAAAGGAATAAGAAGTGGTAACTCCTGTAAACCTCGTGCGTAAAAAGGGTTAAGTCCACGTTGGTTCTCAACATCCACAGTCTGCAGGACTAAAGGCACAACAGTGACTAAAGCACCCACCTCCCTCCTCTTATATAGAGGCATGCAGAGAGCCTGTCAGTCAAACTGCTCTGGGTATGAACCGTTTGCAGCCGGTTGTTAAGAGACCGAGTTACATAATTATCTTCCGATGGCGTAATTTTCTTATCCGCGCGCGCTCATAGAGGCTGGTATGAGGGGTGAACAACCCATCATTTCTCACGGCGTGATGCCCACCATCTCCTCCCTATCACACCCACCTTCCCTCTGTGTCGACAGCTAATTCACTTTCATTGGGGAAGGGAGATTTGGACTGTTACACACTAAAGACACAATGTTATTTGTGGTGACGAAAAAAACGAACAACAACAATGTTTTCAGTATGTTGCTCTGGGTGGTCTTAAAAAACAAAACAATTCATAACAGCAGAATAATGATATGGTATAAAACAGAGACTTTAACCCCACTTTCTTGAATCTCATAGGTTATAGAAATAATTCAAGCTTTAAATAACATTTTTGAAGTTGTGCTTAAAGGCATTTTGACAAAAAAATAGTTATAGAAAATCCCAATTAAATCTACAATGTAATACTACAAAAAAAGATCAAGAAAATGACCTCTAATATGATAGAAACCTTGGATGCTTCCAGTGCTTGGAGACTGATAGGTTTTTGCCAAAGCTTTCCTCTGTGGTGTCAGGGAAAAGAAAAGCTGATACAACATCTAATTCCTGGAGCCCTGTGGAGGGATCATAGCTCTGGATGTGCATGGGTACGCCTTTGTGTACCAATAGGAAACGTCTAAGGGCTGATTTGCGTCAATTGGAAACCTGCATTCCATTTAAAGGAAAAAACAGGCTGGAGAACAGACAGTTTCTTACCAAATTGGACAATTTCATTTCAACAACATGAACATAACCTGACATAAATTAGAAACAGTAGTGAACATTAAGTCAGACATACAAAAATATGACAATGCACGCTGATGATAAAAGCCCTCTGCAGTGGCCAGAGAACATCAGATTTAAACTGTCAGGGGTGGAAAAAGTTAAAATGCTCCACAGACTTATGCTCATTAAAAGCTGTCAGTTGTAGTTTCTCAAGACGTGATTTAATCTGTTGAATATTTTCCCTTTTAACTCATTAATTATCAACGTATAATGTCAGTTATGGAAGGAAAAGTCTCCATTGGCTTTTTAAATATAGAGCTAGTATAGTCTTTCTAGTTTTTAAAGCTTTAGTATAAGCCGGACATTCTTTAAATAAAATGACCATTATTCAATTAATTATTATCATGATGCCACTGATCATTTTCATTTTTTAAAACTGCATTGTGTAAGTCAAACTTGCAATACATCAATATCTGGTTATGGTTATGGCAAACTGCCATCACCTACTATTACCTATATGACATCTAAGATATGAGGCTTTACCGAAAAGGTTAAGAAAATATTTTTGAAAAAGTTCTGGGTCATTTGGATGCTTACCTAGTGGGCAGCAGAGATCCACACAAAACTATGGACAACTCTTTCAGTGCAACAAACACCAGCGATCAGGAGGAGTCATGCAATGAAGGTGATGGATGTGGTTGATAAACAATGATAGTTTCCAACTCTCTTCTCCAAGCTGTGACTTCACCAAGGAGGTTTATGTGTTTTTAACAAGGAATGGGTAGAGTTTGACTCAGGAGCACAGTCCAAAAAGGAAATCTGGCACCTGAAATGTTTAAAGTATGAGAACTGGAGAGAGTGACACACATTACATTGACATTCTTGCGTCCTCTGTAAAATACAAAAGTCCTGGGAATGACCAAAATTAAGAAGTTGCATAGAAATGGTCTTTTAAGTTAAGATTGACTTCAAATTGTTAATTTAATCATGCCAAACGTTGAGTAATTCCAATGAAACAAATTTGGCCGGATTGTCTGGCATTGTAAAATATCATTGTAATATCTCCCAAATGGAATGACCGCTCTCTTTGCATGACAATTGCAACATGATGTAAAAGTATGCATTCTAATATCTGGAGGGAAGTAGAATCTTTCCTTAGATGTTACTGCCCTTATTACTCATTTACTATAGGCTTTTCACTAACTATAGTTTACCAGTTAGAAACCACTAGTAAGATTGTTTGTGGTGATGGCAATGGCATCAAATGAATCTTTGTTGCTCCAAGGCCAAGGAGACTGTTCCTCTACCCATTTAGCTATAGCCTTTATGATGGTTGATTTATAATTGGTAAGCCTTCAGTTGTTATGGCTTTATCAAAAGGTTTCAAACATCTACCCGCACACTAGTTGGCAGTCTTGTCAATATAATTAAATAAATCAAACTCTACTCATAGCACCTTATGTGCAATATGTTACTTTAGCTGTGTGTAGTGCTAATAAGCTAGTGTTAGCATGCCAATACACTAAACTAAGAAGGTTAACATATTCATCATTATATCTGTTAAAAACCAACATTGTCATTGTGAGTACGTTAGCATGCTTACATTTGTAATTAGCTATAAGCAACACTATGCTGTAACTAGAGCCATAAAGAGCTGCTAGCATAGCACGTCTGACTAAAAGATAGATAGAAGTTTCGCACAATAGCAATTTTCACTGTCAAAATATTATAGTGTTTCCCTCGCTAAACACAGGTCACTTACATTTCACAGTCAATGACTTCATTTATTTTGGTCTTGTTCCTCAATTTAAACACTTGTGTGCTCTAGCTTATTTTCTTTCAGGAACTTTAGACAAAATGTATCTTTTTACCATAGATGTTAATTTGACCTGATGACACAATGTTTTGTTTATAGCTGATGCATGGAGCCACATCAGTAGAACCATCAATCTGAGCCTCTTGGCTGCAGAAAGATATGGAAACAAAGACAATTGTTTTTCAGAAATAGATCTTCACAATACAATTGTGTGTGAACCAATAACAAAACCACACAATGTTTTCATTTAATGGCTCATGCATTAGGCTATGCATCAACTGATACCATAATGATACAATATCCTCAGCTACCTGGAATCCCAAAGGAAGTTCTTATTCAAAATCCTGTCTAAACGTCGTGATCTTGTTCCAAACACAGGACATCTACACATTTCCTCTCCTACTGAGACGGATTGTTGCAGGTCGTAATTTACAACTTTTGAGTTACTTGACAGGCTTCATTTCACAAAACAGAGGTCCCTAAATATAGATTTTGAGCAAATTGAAAGTCCACAGTGGTGCAAGTACACTGCAAAAACATTCAGGCTGATCTGTACACACCATTAATCTTTCAAATCGATATTCTGCAGAAGGAGTAGTTTGACTTTCTGGGTTCGAAGGAAGTTTTCACTGTGCATTGACACGCTAATGCTGTCCACTAGTCGTCTTACACTTTCAACAAAATGGGACAAATGTGAGGAGGCAACTTTTACTGTAATCAAGGTTTTTACGGTGAAATGAAGCACTTGCACTTGCAAAGAGTGCAATATAACAGCACAAAAACAAGATTCTATATTAAGTGAGCATGTGTTTTGACCCATGGTTTTGACTGGATATAAGAAGTTGCAAAAAAAGAGCAATTGCTTCCAGGAAACTACCTGTTGCTCTCAAGTCATCTAGTTCGAGATTTCATATAAAAATGTCTCACATACCTTGGCTAACGCCAGGCATTACATCAAAGTGAGATAACCAGTGTTTGACTTGTTCTCCTCTCAAAGGTTTACATGTGACCTATGTGAGTGGGATTTGTTGATACAGGATTTGTATATTCAACACAGCAGAATATTTTCCTGGGTGATATTAAACTGGGGATCATAACAGTGATAATAACAACACTAATTGCCTGCTGGGTGATCATGTTTCAGGAGGGTCAAACACAGACAGTTTTATGCAACGTTACTAGTCACAGTTATGTAATCAGGACTACATTCAATCCAGTGGGCTAAGATTTATCCCCAGATGTGTATTTAACTGGAACGCAAGCATAATACCTAGTAATTGCATGTGAAAATTGGAGATCTGAACACCAAATACATGCAAGATGGAAGAAAGTACTAGTAAAAGTGTTTCCCTCAATTTACTTTGACTTGTACTTATTTCAATTCAGGTTAATAGGTGGACATTAAATAGGGACAATCAACCTTTTAGGTCCATCCTCTCAATTGCATTTTCATTTCTGAGATGCTAACATTTGGTAATTTCTTCCAGATTCCTTTTTCTTCCCTGTGCTGATGAAATGTTTGAAGTTATGGCAGAGCAGTAAGATATATTGAGCACATTTATAAGAGCTTAAGAACTAGGAGTATTCTGGGCTCGTTTTACAGCAAACTTGTGCAAGTATGACAAAGAGGGAACTACAAACAATGCTGGACCTACAGAAAGATTTATGTTTGTATGGACAGTGAAAGAAAGCACCATGAATAGTGTTGTGTGAGACGGAGAACAAAGTGAGAGTGAGATCTCTTCAGTGTAGCGGAGAGCAGGAGGAGGAGGAGGAGCTCTGGCCTTGGGTCCCTGGGCACAGAAGGTGCTGCAGCGGAGCTGAAGCTCCCACAGCCATACAAACTCTTAACTGAACAAGTTTATGTTCAAGATAATAACTATATGTTAATGTGCCACATCCATTGCACACCAAATATCCCTGCACCAGTGGTGGAAAATAGCAAGGCTAATACATACTTGTACATTCCTACACTTAAGAGACACATTATACTTTACTCCACAACACTTAGTTGTTCAAGATTCACATTACTTTGCTTTAATATTTTTTTAAAATTATGCATGTTTTATATATACCTATATGACAGGGATACAATCAAACATCAACTTGACCAGCTACTACATCTAAATGCTGCTTACACTTGTATTAGTTTATACTAATATAACACAAGGATCAATTTGTTTGTATAATGACTACCTCCTTTAATGAAAGTAGTAGTTATGTACCCTAGCATTGAGTACAATTCTTCTGAGGCTTTATTTATTTCACTGTCTTTAGTTTATGCAGATGATACTTGTTGCTAGTTAGCTACAGATGCTTGCTCTCAAATTCAACAGACTTTGACAGAGCATTGCTGCGCTTGAAACCAAATTCACCAGGGTTAATTGGATATGGAAGTAAGTCCAATATGATCAAATGACACCACTTTACCACTCTTGGTGGAAAGCTTAACCAAAAAGAAAAAACAGTTATCTGAGATTTGCTATGCTAAAAGCTAACCTGCGCTACCATCCAGGCAGAGAGCCTCATTAACTTCTTATTTTAGTGTGACATTGCTTTCATACCTGAGGATGATTTGTTGGTAAAGATGTACAAAAGCACAAGCGTTAATAACACTAAGTAAGCTGCTTTCACAAGAATCTGATCTAAAATAAATAATCCCACATATTTGTACACGCCCAACTGAAAACCAAGACACTGTATTTATTATTGTTACTACATTGTGAAGCAACAATAATAAGTCCTGAAGCAAAACTGTAATGCTATTTTAAACACTCCTAGCTCCTTGGAAACATATTTATCAGTGGTCTACCACCTTTCTCAAGAGGAGTTGAAAGATTAAGTACTGTTAGCTCCAAAAACCTGACTTTAAATTGGATTAGCCCTCCATTCAGTGCATGTATTGACAATTAAAACCCCAGGCATCTTATTAAGGTGGTTGACTTTGTCTTACAAAGTCAGGGGAAAAGATATTCACCTCTAAGCTACTACTTTCTGCCTCACCCATTTGCTTTCACTGCAAAGCATAATAACCAAAATGATTCAAAATGATTAACTAGCTATCTAACCACAACTATGCAGCTGACACACAGATCTTTGTATTGATATCATGAACTGACTAGAATCCCATAATAGCACTCAGTGCCTTGGAAAAGTAAATGATTCAATAAACGTTTCCATAAATAATATCTGAACAGACCAAGGTGGATACCTTTGTTATGGACTCAGAGGTACGTTTCAATGGACACAGTCAGCCAGTGGCGGCGCTAGGGGGTGGCTACTTGGGCTCAAGCCCCGGATGTTTTCTGAAAAGCCCCAATGTTTCACTTAAAGCACTGCAGTGCATTTCTTTTAAACGTCTCGCGAGTAATGTGCAGTACCGGAGTCCAACATAGAGGCAGCAGCTGCGGGACAGTAGCCTGCGTACTACGTAGCCTTCCCTGCCCTGAAGAAGAAGAAGTGATCCTTCGTTTGCGTGAAGAGTCTGCTTTTTGCACTCCGCAGTAGCCCCGCTGCGAGGCTCCGGCGAGTTCACAGTTCATGAGCATTCTCCCTCAATAATATAATACATTAACCATGCTTTACCTGAACCTCATCATGAGAGGACGGCAGAATTGTAATTTCCCGTGTTCAGTGAATGCAACAGAGGCAAGACACCAGACCAATCAGAGTTGAATGGAAATAAACATCTGTCTTATTGGCTGACAGGTACCTATCCTGTGAGCTCTGACAATGTTTAAACTGTCAGTCGGACTCAGAGTTTTTGAAGATGGACATAAGAATATTTTTTCTTAAACAAGACGACAATTCTCAAGTGGTGGCTCACACAACAACCCCAGAGCCACCACTTGAGCCAGGTAAACAAGGTATGTAAATGTCAGTAAACTTCCAAGTTATGCGAACATGTAAGCAAAGCATAAATTACAGCTACGTTGACGTTACTTTGAATCGCGGGGGTAAGCTAAACCGTTTGCAAGTAGCTATAGCTAGCCAGAGATATTAAATAAACACTTTGTCATACAATCTAAATGTAATGTTTTTTAGCGTTACCTGGTGATTTCAAAGAAAGCTCTCTGGGAAATGTTGACTTACTGTTCGACATGAAGCTAGAAGCTACCTTACCCCTAGATTCCACCGGGTCCGTCTGCGACGCGTTACGGCTGTGCCGCGGCGGAGTACTTTTCACCGTACTTTTCGCATTTAGTTCCGTTAGTACCCCTTATGTTGCGTTCACACCAAAAAGAGCACTTCATCTCGGGAACTTTTACCCCCATTTTTAGTGCCTGACTTTCCTGGGGGAAAAAAGTGCCCCAGTTCTGATTGGCTGGGCGAATTGCAAACCACGCCCCGTACAACTCTGAAATGTATTGTAGAGCCGCCATTTTATTATCCTCGCATTAGCATTATTAGCATTAGCATTCGCCCAGCGCACAAACGCAGAGAGACTAACTTATGGCAACACAAAATAAAACATGGGAGCGGTGGAGATGAGGAGGTGTCGGCGTTCTGGCGATTTACTCGGAAGGCTTCAGTAAAAGCTGCTGGGAGTCCCAGCAGCTTCTACTGAAGCCAGTCCCCAACTCCGGGGACTTCCGGCCGGGGACTCCGGGTGGCAGTATACGCCGTGAAGTTGTTTGCGGCCTGCCAGTAAACCCAAAGCAGAAGAAGACGAAGTGACGTCAGCAGCTCATTTGCGTAATCTTCCCTCAGGGAATTTATTCCGGTGTGAACGCGATCTGTACTAAATGCCCTGGGGTAATAAGTGCCGGGGCACTAAGTGCCGGCACTAAATACGCGTGTGAACGCGCCTAATGGGTGCTATTCCACCAGACGCGCCGCGTTACGGCTCAGAAGCGTCTCAGAAGCGTCCCAGAAGCGTCTCAGAAGCGTCCCAGAAGCGTCTCTGCGCTGGGCTCCGCTCAAAATAGGATTCAAGTCTATTTTTCGATGCGACGCGAGGCGTTGCAGAGGCGCCGGGCAGGAAATGGACCGGTCAGAGCATCCGGCCCATCCCCAAAATAAACAAATTTTGCAGACCCTATCCCTCCGTAGTCTTTCAAGTAGGAGGAGAAATGCCAGCGTTCTCCTCCGGTTTACAGGCACTGTGTAAATTATATATATAGAATAATTATGATGATGAATGCATTTTTTTACCACCACAATACAGCAACACATCTTTGATTCATGTCGTTTATAACTGGAATATTACAATTATTATTAACTTTGTCTGTACAAAGTAGCCTGTCCAGGAAATATGCCCAAATCAACAAAAACTGCGAGCCGGCAGGCAAGACGCTCCGCTTCTGAAAGGCTTCTGAAACGCGCCCGGTAGGGTATGACGCCGGAGGAGGCCGGACCAAAACCGCGCCGCAGCCGTGACGCGACGCAGACGGACCCGGTGGAGTCGAGGTACACAGCGTCCACACGGCGGCGTGCGTTGAAGCTTGCCGGCGGGTGTGTCTGAAGCTCGACCAACAACATGAATCTCCCGCCCCGAACACACAAGCATGCGGTTTGATTGGCTAGAGCTTGTACTGGCATATGATTTGATTGGCTGACGCTTCCGTCGAAGCTTCAAAAGTTGAACATTGCTCAACCTTTGAAGCGAGCAATGCGAGCAAAGCGAAGCGACGCTCCCACAATGCAGTTCGGCAAAGTGTGACGTCACCCCATTCAAAGTGAATGGGCAGAAGCGTTGAAGCTTCAACGCACGCCGCCGTGTGGACGGGCCCAGTACACAGTTGATCCTGAGTCCTGTCAGTTAAAGTGTTTCATAGTTAGCTTAGCTAAGCATCAACCTAGCACTGAAATATATGGATGTTATGTGACAGTATTTCTGAGAAAAAGTCAGCTGAAATGGTGGCATAGTTGCCACTGCTTTACGTGTCGACAGCATGTTTGAACGTATTTGCAGCAGTAAATGTGACGTTGCCATAACAACACCTGAATTTAAATGTGCAACCTCTTTTTGAGACAGATTTTTGCATGAAATTATAATTCTTCTGAAGATATTCCTATTGACAGCTAGTTTCTATGTGAACATTATGAGATGGACAGCCAGAGAGAATACATGAAAAACAGTTATGAAATACTATATGACAAAACAAGAATACAGTTTAAAAGGGGAGTGATTTGTAAAATATAAGAAAAAGAAAATCTGCTTACAGTTCTGTTTCATATGGGTGTTGAGAGATGTATCCATAGATCTCTTAATTTTGCTCTCAAAGTGCACCAGATTGATGCTTTTAACTTCAATATTTAAAAAAGAATCTTCTACCATTAATAACCATTGGTACTTGTTCATCTACAAGCCATATAGCCTTTATTGAAAACATTCAGTATATCAGGCACTAATCATACAATATACCCACATGTTCTAAGGATCGATTCATTGTTTGACAAGACGAAAAACATTCATTATGGAACAAAATGGAACAAGACTCTTCTGTTGGCACTGTTCTAAAATGAAGCACCTGGGTCGTACATATTGTGGGATGAGAAGAAACACTGAGGATAGGTGCAATTAGCAGGAATGATATGTTGAAGAATACCAAATGTTCCAGAGGAGAATTTCCTGCTCATTATTAACTCCAGGTTTTGTAGCTGGCACCCTGCATTGGTCGGTACACTGAGTTTTAAGCACTCAGGGTGAATGAGTGTGATGCGGCCACGGTGTACAAATAACTTTTGTCTACGTCCCCGCAAAAGCCAGCGGGTTGAGTGCTTAAGCAAACACATTTTATTTGGACATTTTCCATGCTGCTTAGTTGGAGGTCATTTCATTATATGAAATAGAGTAAAGTCGCAACCTGAACTTATCACTCATATTTAAGTCCGGCGGGTGATGGCCATGGTTGGTTAGCAACCACATAACCTGAACACTATAGCTACAAGTACAAATTAACAGATGATATATTTGGGCTTGTTTTGCTGCTCACCTTGATGTTTTTCATCATTCCTTTCAATTTTTCAAATTGTTTTGCTTGAACATTTTATTAGAGAAGTAAAATTAACAAGCTACACACAAAAACATGTGTAGCAATAACATCATACACTTAAGTGAGGCTCGACCATATGTGCTGATAATTCTCCAGGATGGTAAAACATGATTAGAGAGGAAATCATAAAATTGCCTCTTTGAGGAAACAAATTCAGTCATAAAAACAAAGGAATTTGCTAATGGCAGAGGCTAATGTCGAAACGCTATCTCTGTGTCAGTGCAGGGTTAAAGTTTAGGGTGATGGGGAGAGTTAATGAATCTAAGAAATGCGCAGATAGTTGATGGTTTATACTGAGATGCCAAAATATCATCTCATCTCACCACTTTGGCTAAATGGAGCCGACTAAACGTCTTTACCTTATCAAGACCCTGAAGAATGACTCTGCGCTTAGCGAGCAAAGTGGTTCTACAACTTAAATAAACTTGGAATAACCTTTTATGCTGCAAACAATCTCATCATGTATTATTTGTTTAAATATGACTTGGATGGGTTTTGCGCTAGAAGAATAATAGAGAATCAGAAATGAATGGAGCGACCTGATTAATATGTTTTTTCCTCTCTTAATGATCAACATTGTTGTTGAAAGAGTAACTATTCATGTAGATTTCAAAAACTCGACGGGGCTTCTGGCTCACACTCCTGCTCTGCGTTTTGGCACCTCGTGTTACGCGCTCCTGGTTTCCCCATTTTCCCCTGCTCACTCTATGAGGGTCTTATGTTGATTTATCTAAGTGTTAAGCACTCAATGTTTATGCCTTGTACCCTGGATGACACCATCTGCAGCTAATCTGTATTTCCGTTGTTGTCTGCACACAGAGGCCCAGAAAAAGAGTCAAGTAAGACTTTGAAACTCCTGTCAAACTCTTCCTGTGCAGCTCCATCTGGATATTTCACCACTATTTACTAGAAACAACAACAGTTTACCATCCATGTTCAACCATTAGTGTTAATTTGTATACAGTCCGAAAAAATGATGGTAAGAGTTAGTGAACACTGGGACATGTGCTGTATCAGTTAAGCCTGAAATATGACTCTGTAATTCGTTGACCACATAAGGAAAAACACAGGTCGACTAATACTAGTATATGAACAGTAACATGAACACGTGTATGGTAAAAAGGAAAATGTTTCACATGCAGACATGTAACATGTTACTATTGAAAAGGAAAACTTCAAATAAATGAGGAACAACTATGTACTTTGAGTACTGCCAGGAGGTTTTGCACAGCTATTTGTATTGATATATTTTGTTGCTACAGTGATAGTATATATTTTTTCTTTTGATTTATTCATCAAAGTCAACGTTTTATGCTGAACGAACCCTATCAGAGTATTATGTATATTATTATAATACAAATAATACATGTATTACTAGGAATTCATATTTAATTTGGTCAAAATGCACCTAATTTGAACAAAATAAGAATATTATCATCTGAAATGAAGTGAAAGTAGCACACAATTTAGTGATCAATAAGGGAAACACAGGCTATCTGACAGGATCAACAGCATTATACCCAAGTTGCCTCTTCTAGTTTATAGTTGTGCGTGCCAGCTTTACGTAAAATGTCCAAAAAAAAGCAAAAATCAATCCTGTACTATAGTCATAAGAAATGCTCAGACATTCTGAGGTGTCCCAGATGTTGACCCTGTTGACTTCCACTATAAAATACTACAGCAGCAATTGTTGCACATTTTTGTTCCTGAAGCTCTACGTCTTTCCATTATAGCGCTGATGTCATGTAGTCTGGTTCCTGCATTAGTTCACACCAGGTGTTTAGCACAGCATGTGAAAGCTCTCATCAAGTAGGGCGCCTATAAGCTGATTCGCTGTAATGTTATACAAGTCATTACAAAAAAAAAACAATAACACATTCTTATGTCAAAGATCATCACTTTAATATCCATCAATCTGGCTACTTTTTTCTTTTAAATAATTCACATGTTCATTACATCGTATTTAGAAAAGCTTTGCGTAACACTTGCATGACTCACAGCTTTCTGACAGCAGTTTTTCGACATGTGCACAAATATTCATCTCCCTTGACTATGAGTTACACTGAGTTCATGAAAACAAAGAAGCAGAGATCATCAGGATCTCATCTTTGGGGGATCATTAAAATGCACATGCCTTATGATGTATATCTTGGGTTTCTTTATACAGTATAAATTACTCATTAGGGAAAGTGAAGCATTCAGAGCTCTGAGCTACAGGCCAGAGAGCCAGTGAACCACAACAAAAAATGTGAGAGACATGCACAGACTTAAGATGATTATGGGATGCAAAATGAAGAACAAGTTCTGAGTTCTGCTCTGTATCTTCCCCAAACTAACACTCTGCTCTGTTCGGGGCTTTCAACATTTCCTAATACTCTGGTAGTTCTTCTCACTGTCAAATTGAATGACAAATTGTGAGAGATCAAACTTTGGGCCAGATTGCGTTGTTACGTACGGGTGTGGCTTTCCTTGAAATCTTATTATTTGCAAGTATAAACGCATCATTCTTAAATGGTGAGATCAATGCAGGGAGTTGACCAGTGCACCAAACGCGACCTCACACAGACAACAAAAATGCACAAACTCTGATATATCACTTTTGTTTGCAAAAATGTGATCACTGAATCTTAGTGTAGCCTAGCAGGTCAATTCATCCAAGAGAAGAAGATACTCACTCCATAATACACCCACACACACAAACACACATTCCAGCACATTAAAATGGAGAAAGAACACGGCTACATAAATGTAATCTGATGACAATTTATTATGTTTTGTTCCAGAAGAAAGTCTCTTATGCTTGCAGGAACACTAAAGCTCACCATGACAGGTCCGACTCACACTCACCAGTACATACCTGAAAAAAAACTTTCAGAAATGTACATGTATAATGTTGTGTATGACCAAAGATAGCTATCACCCCATAAATCCAATGCAGCTTCAGCCCTGCTTTCTTTAATGTATAACATCAGTTTTTGTGATAGGAAACCTGGCATCTGAAATTGTGCAACTTCAAAGTTATAAATAATCTGACTGAGCTGAGGCTGGTGGTGCACAGAGTCTGGTTTGGTAATAATGAAAGCAAACAGTCTTAAAAAGACAGAGTAAATCAAATGCAGAATTTTGGACAGAGGACAAGGCAGAGAAGAGCAGTGTTCTGAAAGTTTGCCTCTGTCTGAAGGAGTTAAGAAAAGGCGGGCTATCAGTGGATTTAACTTTCCATCATCAGCATCAGCGTCAGATAATGCATCAAATTCAATATCTTTTCCTAATGGACTGGGGATGAGTGACGCTTGAAATTTCATTCCATTGCAGAAAGGTAGAGTTTTCCTTTAGCCTCTCTCAAGACAGCTGAGGGTTAGAACATGTCGGCAGCAACAATGGCAGCATACTAGGAAATAGTTGGAGTTTTTTTTCTGGGCTTGGAAAAGTGAAAATCGTGCCCCAATCCCAGAACATTTAAGATAACAAAGTGAATGCCACTGACATTTCCCCACAATATATGAATGACTTATTAACCATGTGGTTATACTTCTGAAACTGAGAAGGTAAACATTTAATATTAAACCTAAAGAAGGTTCCAAAACATACACTCACAAGCACATACAGTACAAAGCAGCTGTACCCACCATCTTGTGTACTACAACTTTGTTTACTTTCTGGAGATACACCCTACTGTATCTTGATGATGGAATGAGTAAGGCATCCCTGTAATAAATACATTGAAGTATATATATATAAGTATGATCATAAGTTATATTCAAATAAAATCATCAGGAGATCATAAATTAAACGAAAATTGCAAAGGGTCCTTAAGTAGAACCTTGAGGAACACCTTATATTGGCAAAACAAACAGACACGCAGTAACACAGCCGCATTCATACCTTGCAGAAAACAGACAATAAAATAATTCATTTCAACAGACATGTATGAATGATGTAAGGGTATATTTAGACTTTATATAAATATTCCCAACAATGTATACTTAAAAAAAAAAAGAAGATTCCCAAAAGATATTCAATTTATTTTGCTCCAGACGATTTGAATAGTAAATGTCATTTGTAGCCGAGCCGACATTTTGTTTTGCAACTGTGGAGAGTAAATGTAAAGCTCAAACAATACGGACGGGTGTGTCAGTATGAACAGTAGTAGCATCTGTGTGTTTGGCAGCCAAAGAGGTTGCACCCAGTTGATGTCATAGCTCTGTGTGCTGATCTGCTAAGTAGTGCGCTCATCCAGTTATATAGAAGGAAATCTGTTGCACATACTGAACTTAAACAACCTGATACTTGACTATCCTGAATGTGAAGAGAAGGATGGGAAATAGCTGCTAAAGCTAAATGTTTTAGTCAAATAGAGTTTAGTTTTTTTCTGTAATTGAGAGCACATTATATCTTGTAACAATCATGTGATATTCAGAAAAAAACATTGATATCTATTTGAATCTCAGTAATAGAAAGAAAAGCAGTGTAGTTATGTACATACTGGATTTTACCAAGATGAGCTAAAATGGGTGGCTCCAATTTTAGAGCACAGAAGTGAAAGAACACAACAGGAAAATACAACTACAAAAAATACTTCTATTCTATTTTCAATCTCAATTAAACTGAAAACTAAAAACAAACCCATATTTCTTCCATTCCCACTAAAATCCAAGCCAGGGGGCTGGAACTGCTTTAATGAAACCTGCATGGACTACCCAGTCTAGTGAGGGACGCTATGCACAGCACTGGTGTCACGAGACAGACGGGCCGCACTGCTGGACTGAAACAATCTCAGCTTTCCGTCCATGGTCCCAGTTAGCAGCTAGGAGAGAAAGAGAAAATAAAAATAATCACGTTCAGCTTTTACTCTTTAGGATATTTCCCAGGAACTGTGTCATATATTACTCTTTCTTTTACGACTCCATTAAGAGGACCAAGTTGAATAACAGCGCACCTGCTTCCTTAAAGTAGACTAGCACCTCTGAGGTTAAGACCCAGACTCTGTGCCTCGTAGAAATTATTGATTTTCCATACCTGCCATATATCGGAAAAAAACATAAAGTTCTCTGACCTGGTCTCTGCTATATAACTTTGTTCAATAAGCAGCGGGACTGGAGGTTCCTGCCAGTGCGAGTCATGGTGAGTCAACTGTTTACACATTAATGAGGCACATATCAAGAAAGTGAATCTGCACTCTGCTCACAAACTCAAACAAACACTCACACATTAGACTCTAACCAACATGTGGATGCAGAACGCAGACAAGCACACATGTACATAATGAATTCTTCATTATATTTCTCAACAAGAAGGAAAGATTATCTCATCTGTTTGTATCGGCTAGTAGAGCAGATGAGGGTAAAGGAGCATTACCTCAACACTCTGACAGCCAATCAGCAGCTATAGCAATAGGAAACAATACATTTGGGCTTCAGCTCATGAAACATATTCATAACTGCAGTAGCTCAGAGATAGATAAATATGATAGAACAATCATATCCAAAATAGGTGTTTAGACATTGCTCTCCTTCTCCTTTTTCCCCCTTCCCTTTCCTGTAGTGTGTTATATAGGTTTGTGTGCATGTAAATGGTCTGAAAAGGCTAAAATCCCAGAGTTCACACCAGAAGGAGTTTCTCTTCCACACACTCCCACCTTGCTTGAAACGTCTCATTTGTAGTCCTTTGTTTACTTACATAAAATTATGACATCACTATGTAACACTTGCACTTCAATTAGGTATCACTCCAACACATGATAGATAGAGGCTAAGGGGTGGTACATCTATAAACGGTTGGCCAATCACAACAGAGCCGGCTAGCTAACCAATCAGAGCAGACTGGGTTTCAGACAGAGGGTGAAAAGAAGTGCTGCAGCACAGAAACTATCAGAAAAATAAAGACCTTTTTTTTTTTTTACATTAAAGCATGTACATTTCACAGTAGAAGCACAACATACAATATGAAACCTGAAAATCTGCATAACAGGGCCCCTTTTTCATTTCAAGCATGACATGTATGACCAGTGGATATGATTAACCATTTTAGATATATTTCATACAACCTTAAGCCAAGATTATTTGTTCCACCCTTAATCCTACCTCCAAAATGTAACTAATTCATCATAATGAAAAAATAAGGAAACTAAGTGATTGGGTGAATGTCAAGGTCTGCTGTGAAGTGTCAATGTCATTTATTGTAATATTAGAGATTTTAAGATGGTTGTAAAGTCAGAGTATCTATTTAAAGCATTCTAACAGCAGGAATTCTGGGGAAAAAATGATTTGCCAAACAGTGATAAAATCCACATTTGGTACTAAACAGTCCAACATTTTTTCCCTATCTACTAAGGCTGTTTTATGCAGAAGAAATTATCTTTTTACCAGCAAGCCAGATGCCTGTGCTGGGAAATGGATTCACAAGAGTTGTGGTCTGGGTATGACTCAAACAAACAATGGACTACACTGGGGTAGAATGAATCTCCCTCTGACGGGGGATCACTGCAGCCCTTATCCTAAAGGCACACGTAGGATTTGAACATGTGAGAGTGGAGCCAAAAGACAAGAGGATGTCTGCAAAAAAGGCAGCCAAGTAATCAAAAACACATCACACCTACAAAAGCACATGTTGTACTTTTTGTAACGTATAAAACAGTTTGAGGCTCTCCCACAAAACAAACAGTTTAACAGCTCATTTCACTAGCTCTTCTATTATGAGCAAGTCATCTTACTCCTTGACCTTGTGCTCAATGACCTTCATCAACAATAGCCAAGCTGCCTGGGTCCTGCCCCGGGGCTGCTAAATTGGCTACTTAAAACTTAAGAGGGTCAGAGAACAGCTCCATTAGCAACCAGAGCCCATCAATGGCCATCTAAAAGCAGTAAACTGTGTAATCGACCAGCATTACACTTCTCTGTGTCTGAGTTGAAGCAAAATCACATGTTTTCTAAAAAGGTGTAATTTATAGATTTTTTACTTCTGATTCTTGCAGCAAATATCTGCAATCCAACACATTCCATCTCTGCAACCTTCAACCTTTGTTCAGTGAGGCTGAAGCAGGCCGAGCTGATGAGAAGTGAGGGTTTTGTTGACCTTTGGGGTCAGAAGACACAAATTCTTGCACGCCGGTTCACTGTATGTAGCATTGGGTCATGCCATCGCAAGCGAGTTATTTGTCTTTCCTCAACATCTGTTTAAAGATTTATTTGGAATTTGTCAGATGTCCTCATGCAACCCTGTCACCATTGACATATAGTTTTTTCAAAACAAAAGCAAATGTTTTTCTCTTTTTATATTTGACTTTTAATCATTTCAAAGAAAGGAACAAAGGAAAAGTTATAAAGTAAAGAATGTGGATCATGATTAAGAATGCAATGTGCGTTGGCTTCCCAGTGGTGAACACCTATTGTGAAATATTGGCATGCTGGACAACAGAAAGTGTTCATCTGCTGATAGAGGTATGAACAATAACTGAGGCTTTGAAGGTATGAGGAGTGATGTGCTTTTCGTCCAAAAGGATATCATTCATCAGATGAGTGCAGACCTCTCAAATGCCAACATACCAGAATGTTCTGTACTCTACAAGCTGCACGGGGAAGAAAAAGAGCAGACAGTCACCGGGGTCAGCGGTTAAGTACATGAACTGTCGGGGAAAGAAATGCATAGTCTGTTGCTACTGGGGACTTATTTTTAACCTTCTAGTTGTCTTTATGCGTTCAAAGTATTAATGAACAAAGTTTTATATAAACCAACGTTAACATTGTGTTTTATTTGTGTTGCCGTCAAGCCTATTATGTGTAATACATTTCTCTTATATCTCTTTTTAAATTAGGGAACTGATAGAGTCTTGGAACAAAAGGAAATTCCAGGTAACTTAAAAAAAAACTCGATTGTAATCTAATAAAAACTATCTTCAGGAAATTCAAATTCAAATCAGAGACAGGGATTGAAGACATGATATTCTTTGCTGTTTCTTTCTCATTGCATTAACCTCAGCTCTTTTCAGATCCCACTGATACTTACTGAATAAAACACTCCAAATAATGGAAGTAACAGTATATTATCTGTCCAGCTTGTGCTTCCTGCCTGTTCCTCCATTTGTCTCGAGTCGAGGTAGATCCATTTTTTTAGGCTCTGGACAATGTTACAGAACAGAAACCCAGATATGATCAGACTCCGAGCACTCCATGTGCTCCAGAAGCTGCGTATGGTGTTTCTTTCTCAGGAAACACACATAATACAAAGAAAAGTGAATGATTATTAAGGCTGACAATCACAGAACACACTATTAGTGTATTGCAACAGCGTTGGAGCAGAAGGCCTGTTGGTATCTCAGCCACTTTAAGTACATATTTTGTTCATCTGCTGAAACAGCCCTTTTAAGAGTTTTTAATGATCTGCTCCTAGCTGCCGACTCAGGTAGCCCAGCTGTCTTGGTGCTGTTAGACCTGACAGCTGCCTTTGACACTGTGGACCATAGCATCCTGCTGTCACGGCTTGAACAGTCCGCTGGCATCACAGGCTCTGCCCTTGCATGGTTCAGGTCCTACCTGACAGACCGTAGCTTCTCGGTACAGCTAGGTGCCTTCTCCTCTGCCAAAGCCCCTCTTACCTGTGGGGTTCCCCAAGGCTTGATTCTGGGCCCCATCCTTTTTCTACTGTACATACTGCCCCTAGGTTCAATTCTCACAAAACATAATATTCCCTTCCACTGCTACGCCGACGATGTACAGATCTATCTCCCTCTCAAAGCAAATGTCAAACACTCACTACAGCAGTTGATGGACTGCTTAACAGAGATAAAATCCTGGCTGAGCAAAAACGTTCTCAACCTCAACGACAGCAAGACTGAGGTCATCTTTTTTGGACCCCAACCTCCTGCCTCTCCGGTTGATATTCTGGGCTCTCTCAAAAAAAACATCCTCCCCTCGGTCATGAACCTTGGAGTGACCTTCACTAGCACTTTTAAATTCGACAAGCAGGTCAGCACCGTAGTCAAATCCTGCTTTTTTAAAATAAGACTATTGGCCAAAACCAAGTCGTATTTATCTTTTAATGACTTAGAAAGGGTTATTAACGCCTTTGTAACCTCGAGACTGGACTATTGCAACGCTCTGTATGTGGGTATGGACCAGGCCTCAATTAAACGCCTGCAGCTAGTCCAGAACGCAGCTGCACGTTTGCTGACTGGCCACAAAAAGCGTGACCACATCACCCCAATTCTGGCCTCACTACACTGGCTTCCAGTTCGGTTCAGAATTGATTTTAAAATCCTTTTATTTGTTTTTAAAGCACTAAATGGGCTGGCTCCGGCCTATATAGCTGAACTCCTCCAGCACTACACCCCAGCCAGAGCTTTAAGGTCTGCTGACCAGCTGCTGCTGGTAGTGCCCAAGACCAGGCTTAAAACCCGAGGGCACCGAGCCTTCGCAGCAGCTTGCCCTAGGCTCTGGAACACTCTGCCCCTCCATGTGAGGTCGGCCCAGACCCTAGGGGTTTTTAAATCTACACTAAAAACACACTTCTTCTCTCTGGCCTTCTAGTTAGAGCGGAGCACGACTCCTGACTTTTCCTTGTGTTTTTTATTTTTTATTTTATTTTTTATATATATCTGTTGTAATTTATTGTCTTTTATTGTGATTGTAGTAATGTGTTTTTATTACATGTACAGCACTTTGGCTCGACCAAAAATCGCTTTTAAATGTGCTTTATAAATAAAACTTGATTTGATTTGATTTGATTCTATTTGTGTATCTGTTTCATCATGAATCTGTATGATAAATAATGAAAAGAGAAGATGGATCTTTTTAGAACCAGTGTGTAGCTGAAGCCAGCAGCTAGTTAGCTTGGCTTAGCATTGCATAAAGACTGGAAACACAGGGAAACTATTCTGTACAAATTAAAAGATTACATCTTATTTGTGTAATCCTAGCTCCTACAGAGTTTTATATTTTATGCATTCAAAATAATTACTCTGAAAAATAGGGGAAATACAGTAGTTTATTTCACACTGAGTTATTATACAATATACCAAAGATTAGTGATTTATTAGATCTCTCTTTGCATAGTGTTCAATAAAAAAAAAGTAGATCGAACAATTGTTTGTTATGGAGAGGCAAAATATGACGTATTTCATTTTTTTGTAACTGTAAATGTGCATATCTGAGATACCCTAATGCATTCAAACTGCACAGGCTAAACACATTGTGTTTTGGTTATTTAGGGAGTCAAACATAATTAACTAACACCAATCGACCAACCATGACCAAATTAGAAAATGCTGTTTACTGAATGTATAACATTTTGATACTTTAAAATGCCTCCTGCTACTTTGCAACTGGACCCAAAGTCTTTATATCCTCACTTGCTGTTCATTGCTTTCCAGCTGCGCTGAACCCAGGCCAGATGATTTCAGAGAGGCTGTCTCAGCTCAGTCTGTATCTCACTCTAATGCCACATTCTGGAGCACACAGGAAAGTCCAGCTCTGTATTTGCTGTCTGGCCACTACAGTAAGAAGAGAGGGTTTTGCTCTCTGGGGTCAGGGAAAGAGGAAACGAAGGGATTAAATAGAAGAAAAAAAAGTGTGGTTCGCTTTTCAAATGCCAAATGGACAAAAATGAAACGATACAGTAAAAGGGTCTAGTGGGACACCAGCTGCACATTTTGCCTGCCTGCAAAGAGCAAAGATGATACATGCTGACATATGGAGACAAGAGGAGCGCTAAACTAGAAAGCCAGATTCACTCATTGTTCATCTTCCCAGTTGGGCTGATCGAACATGTGAACTTTAAGAGAAAACTGCTTGTGTCAGCATTCAGTCAACACATGAAGTGCAGATGAGGTCTAAAATATTTGACGGAACTAAACTTCTCACTTAATAAAAAGACTGAAACAAAAACCATTATTAAACAGGTCTTATTTCATTCTGATCCCTACGTTGAAATAAAAAATACTAAAAAGAACACATGTTTGCATTTATGTCCAGATATGTCAGGGTGTTTCTGGGACAGAAAAGTTCACTGAGTTGCTCAAGGATATTTTCAAAGAAACAAACACATTTAAACAATAGGAAACCTCAGTCACCATAAACTGATTGCTTTTGTTCCACCACAAACATACATTTTCCATGTCAGATTACTAACACTTCAGTTTGTTTGGTATTGTTTTTTACTCTCTTGTGATCTGAGAATACTTTGAGGCAGAATGACCCATCAACCATCAACTTCTGTATAAACTAAAGCTCACATAAAAATCTTTTCTGTTTTTAAAGTTGATATTTTGGTCATTTCAACCGGCATACAGTAAACGGACAGTACGGGATGAAGATGATGGCATACAGCAACGATTTGACGGTTTGCTGATTCAGCTAACATTGGAACTCAAGTATGTTTAAACATCAAGCACACCTGGTTTAGGATTACTCAAAGCAAACTCCTTTTTTCATTTGATGGATCTGGCTTGTAAATGTCTCTTACCGCACCACCATGTCCACATCTAGCGAGTCCCCCACAGCTCAAAGTTACAACGCTAACCGATTTTCCAATTCATAAAGTATGAGTCACATCTAATAAAGGCTCGCACAACATATGGACAGTTTAACAACAATGTAAAGATTTGTCTCTTTTTTCTCTTGAATGCAGTGTAACTCTTCTTTACAAAAAATACTTTTATTTCTCCTCCTTTGTCGCTTTTCATTGAAGTTTACTGACATTTCAAATTGTAGAAAATCATTCCTTGACTCTTAGAGTATCATACCCTTCATGAAGGAAGAACCAATCTCAGTGCTCAGTGAGATTCAATATCCAAACCACAGAGGTAGCATAAATACGTCGATTTAAATCAAAAAAAGGAGAAATTGCTCATTGTAATAATTGAATATAAAAAGTCACCAATGAAAACTCAAACGTGTCAGGAAGAAGAAACACAATACCTTAGAAATGGATTGAGCAATACACATGGAGTTCAACAACTTTTTTTTAACATTTCTTAAAAGGTTATCTCACCCCATTCCAGGGGCGGACTGGGACTACAAATCAGCCCGGGACTCTCGACCGGCCCACCTCGGTACCGCAAGTAATTACCACTAGTAAATTATCAACGGGGGGGGGTGGGTGACTTATCCGAGCGGCCCACCTCCGTGCCGCAAGTAAATACCGCTAGTAAATTGTCGACGGGGGGGGTGCTAGTGACTGTGACTTATCCGACCGGCCCACATCGTCTGACCGGCCCACTTCAATACCGATGGCCCGGGATCAGTATTTTAAGCAGTCCACTAAAAGGACACCTGCTTTATTAATAAACTGACCTTTGGTAAATACTACAAAGACGTTTCCACTGCTAATGTGGAACAATGCAATTGGAGCTATCGACAGCTGGAGTGAGACTGTACAGAAATCTGAATAACCCAAATAGAGCAAATCCCCATGAAGTCTATTTCTCCAGTCTGACCTACAGTAGTTATCTTTTTCAAGCTATTTCCTTTTACTTATGAATCTTGAAGTTTCTTAATTTGGAGGAGGAAGCTTCAGATGCAGTATCACTCATGCCTTAATCCCAAATTGAACACTTAGAACGCTTGGAACGCTTAGCCTCCAACAAACCAAATAAAAAAGGAGAATATCCTTGTTGAATCAGCAGATACGAAATTACTCATGTGAAGTGTGAAAGTACTCTCAAGTAGGATTTGCACGTCTACTTTTATGGCAGCACATGTAGGTCCTACACAGGAGAGCTTGCAAAACTTTACAGAGGTATGCCATGTGAAATCCCGCAAGATTTTACAAGACAACAAAGTGAACGAGACAGTAAAAGTTGGGATCTTTCATTACTGACTAAAGTACAGGAATAAACCTGAGGGAATGAACCCCGGAGGTAGATCTGCTGCTTGATGGTCTTTTAAGTATTAGTGTGGAAAACATGAGTGAAAAATGAGTGGAAAATACGCATCGCATTATCTGTCTGTGTCTTGCATCGGAGGGTTCTCTCAGCAGTAAATATGGAGCACATCTGGCCCTCAAATGTGGCTCGAAAGCAAGGTGAGCACAGGTTGGGGACACTTTTTCAGAAAGCTCAGGCTAAGGAAATACAGCAATGTTACCATGATGATATCACATGGCCTTGGTGTTGGTTAACTTTAAGACTAAGCAGACATTTTCCCAGGACTTCCTGATCTTTTAATCATTTTTTATTCACAGGTCTCTTATTTGGCAACAAGCAGAAGAAAAAATAAAGACAGATATGAATGCGTCCATTCCAGGCAGACATTAGATCAACCGGATCAAGTTTAACCAGAAGCAGCCTCACAAAGCAGAGCCAGACACTCAGTATATCAGGACCGTACCATCTTTAGCAGCAACATTCATCTGTAGCAATGTACAGAGCATCAGTTACATTTCACAAGTTATTTTCTGTTTTATTCCCATTCTTCTAAGACAGAAAAAGCAAATTGCAAATCCAATTGTGTCATTGATAAATTAAATCAATGACACAATTGATTCAACATATTTTTGTAAAAGTGACTGTGAAATCAGAATAATATCTGCGTTATTCAAAGTGAAACAAAACATTTTTTTCACAACTTCGGTATAGATATAATGAGTCGGAAGAAGATATTTCCATCAAAGTATGGATTGTGTCAATCAAACAACCCACCTGCATGACAAGGGAGTGAACGTACAAAAAGAGACATTCAGGATATTGTAGTAAGTGGATCTTGAATAGGGATTGTTTTGCTAAATTACTTTTTCCAATAAAAAGAGAAATCTGAAGAATGAAGGAGGGACTTCCACACTTAACTTGAAGCTAACACAAAGTCCTATTAGTAATATAGATGGAATGATAACATTAACAAAGCTCAAGGTTCAACAAATCCATCTCTATTACAACTGAGTAATCTCTGTCTAATAATGCAGACTGTGTGATACGGTTGAAAGCTAGTAAGACCCGAGGCAGGGATTATTTTTCCTCCACCCACCCTGAAATGATCTGAGAACGTTCCATGACAGGATGTGAATTTCAATTTAATACAGTATTATCTATGTTTGCTAAGAATTTCTGAGGTCTACCTCCCTCTCAAAGGTCCTGAGAAAGAATAAATAGGCCAAAGTGAATGATGATTTCAGACACGGATGAAGAACAGCCCCTTCCCTTCTGGTGCACAGACAAAGTTAGCTGTCCAGCAGTGGATACACATGACTTTGCAGCTGTGTGCTAATTGCATTCAGAAAATTGCTTGACAAACACTGGAGGAGACAGTTAATTCAATAAACTACAGTTTTAGTGGTTATTGGTTAGTATGAGAAGGCACATTTATTGTATGAGCACCTATTTCTGTGCTTAAAGCTCAAATCTGAAGGCAATTACACAACCAAAGTAAACATAATGCCTGAATAAATATTAGTCTTTTAAAAGCATGACGTTTGAAAGCATGAGAACAAAAGACCCAGATATTCTGCCTAACTTAAGTTTTCCATGATGCAAAGAAGCCATGACACTCTGGAAAACTTTAATTATTTTATGCATTTTACGAATTAAATCTGTCAAATCTTAAATAACATGGCTACTGACAAATCTGAGAAAAAAATAAAAAAATGATGGACAATACGTGATACAACATGACAGGACCCTACAAGGAAAATATATTAAAATGAAGAAAAGTGGTTTTGAGCACAAATTGGAACATGTAAAGCAATATCCTAATGTCCTAACACCTGTGGTGGACAATACAATAAAGGTAAGTCCATAGTGCCAAACTTTGTGAATATGTAGTTTAGTATGTGGCCGTGGATCAAACTTTCCACTTTCAAACTGGAGAATCTGAATGCATCACTGTTCTGAGAAGTTGAACTGAATTACACAGAAGGACATAACATATTTAAAACCTCAAGTCCAAAAGAAAGGAAACAAGAAGTCTCATAAGAAGTCCAGCAGAGGTTGTGATGTTATATTTTGAAAAGCTTCTTTTGCAAAACCACTGGCCTCTAACTTTTCCAAAGGAAAATCATTAGGGGACACTAAAACATAACAAAGAGAATGTAGCCCTCTAGGAAAGGCTCTGGAGATTTGAAAAGGATGCCGTTTTCAAGTAAAGCTATAAACTTAAACTCTTATTCTCCTGTAATGGCAATTCAAGATAGACAAATGCTTTGTCCTGTATTACACTTTACTTTTATGTTTTCCATGGAGAGACTCTACAGTCCCTGAATTTCTATTAGTTTGGTAGTAGGTCAAGCAAAGAAACAGATTTAAATTCATTCTGGGGATAAACTGAAATAAAGAGATCAAATACTGAAGCATTCAAAGCATTTCTACATTTGGCGCTCACACAGTGCCATCAATTTGGAATTTAGTCTGGCATGACATTAAACTACAATGGATCCAGTTTGAAATTGTATAAACAGTCACCAAAGTTGGAAAGCAGCTCCTGAACTGAACAAGGAAAACCCTGTATACTGTTCATCTTTTGTTAACTGTGGAACTGTGCAGCCAATCGCAGGCTGGAATAACCCTGCAGGCAGCCAATCATGGACGTGGATCAGCACAGTGCATAAACCCAGTCATAGATGCCACATGGCAATAGAGCGGTAGTCATTATCTGATTGGACTATGAACTTGCCATCGAGCAATTTGGGGAAACTCATTTTAAATGGAAATGGTTTTGGTCCAGGAGGCTTACATTAAGAAAAAGATGGTGTTGTCTCTGAAGTTCTTTTAGTTTCGGTTTATACACATTGAAATTATACAAGTGTTATCTTATGTTAACCAGTATAATACGTAGTACTTTTAGAGACAAGGGTATGTTTGCACCTACACAATGAAACATACACACAAATACATTTAAAAGCACCTATTCGACACATGTTAAAAGCTTCCTATTATTTCTATTGTCATTGCTATATAGATTTCCTGGCTACTAGTAGAAAGTCTGTGAGGTCACTTTCATAAAGTCGACTGACCCTGAATTTTAGGATGGTCTGAATATGTCCTGCTATGTGACCTCAGCCTGAGGATATATCTCCTTCATTATAAAAGTAGAGATACTGCAGACCTATGTAACAGTCTGACATCATGAAATATGAGTGAAAGATTTATAAATGACATTCAAACCATGTTAACCAAATCATGTTATTATGACTGAAAAACAACATTCAGTAATTAATGTTAGGATCATCAGAAAGTTATCTTCTTATTCGAACTGTATCCTGTACCTTTGGAAATGTTGTCAAATACTAATTTGCAAATTAACAAAGTGACATTTACGAACAATTTACATTAACCCCCTGCCCCCCCACAAAAGACTGAAGCAGTGATGCTTTTACTTGGAATGAAGACATGACCTCTGACTGACACTGTTTTCACCTTGAGCTCTTACCTGCTTTTAAAGATTTTTCTTTCATAACAGTTTGAGATGTTTGAGATGACACTGATTGGAAGACATTATCATAGATGAGAGGAGGGTAAAACGCATTAACACTTTTCTCTATCAACTTCACTGTATCTGATGTCAGTAAAGAAGTAAAAGTAAGGTATTTAATGAAACCGTACAAACCATTTACTCAAGAGGAAATGACCGAATCAGAGACAAAATGTAAGATTTACCTGTGGGGTGGCAGGGTTGAAAGCTACACTGAGCACCGTGTCTGAGTGTTTCTGAAGTTTGTGGAGGTAGCTGCTGCTGCGGATGTCATACACGTAGGCCTGAAATGAAAGAGATGGACTACATGAACAAAAGCAGGTTTGAACTTTAACACTGCGGTGATGTCCAGATGTAGTGAATGTGGTACAACTACATACAAAGTGACATGAACACATGTGGGTTTGCTTTCAGGATCATTTCAACTTTAAGGGGGGAAAAAAGTATCTGTCATACTGTCATGTTCAATTGTTCTTTGGGGTGAATATCAGAGTATTCTTTCACCTTAATACCTAAGAACATACTTTCCTTAAAATAAGATCAAATTAATCAAAGTTTCCTTAATGATCATCAAAGGTTTGTGACTATATGTTCAGAGATTGACTAGACGGTGAGACTTGGCTATTGATAATTTAACACATAATATTATGCTATATTGTATAGATTGAATCATTTCTACTGCTGGACGAAACCCAAATGATTCTGGGGGAAAGGCAAAACAGGGGCTGGTTATTAAACTTCATAATTTTTAAGCAACAAACTAAATCTATGTAGCATTCATTTTGGATTCCACTTCTACATCCCTGTAGCAAGGAAAGTAGTTTATCAACAATTAGAAGTTGCCCTTCAAATGGAAAAAACACTTCCCAAATAAGTAGCCATTGAGACCCACTAATAATCCTAATTAGCCTTTGCGGAAATATTACAGTTATTTTCGGCTTAGAGGTAGTTAAAGCCTCACTTATCATCTCTTTACTTTAAGGTGTTAAGTAGGTGTGAATTTAAAGACAAGGTCTTATGTGCACAATAAGACATTTTCAGAAGGCTGGTGTGGACGTCTTAGAATCAACACATTTGAATCTTAGAATATATGTTTAATGTATTATCAGCTTGTTAGCACAGTTTTCTTTTGCTAAATACAATCAGTGAGTTTTCAGACCCATTCGTTTGATTCAGTGCCATGAGCACAGATAAAAACAGATGTGGGGATGTTTGTTACCAGACGACGACTCATCAGATTCCTGCAGCTGTTTTGTATTATGTTTGCTTAAAAAAACGCTCCAAGTGAGCTCTGTCAAACGGTCCATGGGTAGAGTGTCTCCTGTCTGAGGCATATGTGTGTGGTGCCTAACATGGCATTAGATACTTGGAAGAAAGACATTCCTTCAGGAATGCTTGAATATCACATGGATCCCCAGATGTATCAGTTTATATTAACTGAAACTGAAGCGGAGGGCAACACTGAACGTATAACAGGTTAATATTGACCACACTGAAATCATATTCCACTTAGATTTTTTTGCCATGTGTTTTTGGAAACTGTGTAATATGATCTAGGGAGTCTTTTTAAAGTATTCAGGGTCTTTTTTCCATGATTACTTTTTGATATATTAAGACAAGTACAAATGTGTCTGGCTTATGAAAGTCTCAGGACAGCAACAAATAAATATGCTGTAGCTCACTACCGTATACCAATTTCCAAGAAACCTTAAAAAAAGTCCAATCTCGACAGAGATGCTCTCAAATGTCCTTGCTGTGCCGAGTCCCCATAATTAATAATAACCAACAGTGGGTATATATATTATTCCACTTCTTTCAAAAAGCACGTAGACCAGAAGCAAAGAGAGATGGATAAGGAAAAGGGAGGCATGCTTCTGAAAACGTCTTGAAAGAAATAAGGCCCGGTCTGGAAAAGCAATTAAACAGTTCTGCTTCAACATGAATGTTGAAATTGACTTCTATGGAAAAAGGCTTAAGTCCAAATAAAATCTCTGAGTCAAGCACAAACAGCCTTCACCTTAAATGGAGGTGAACTGAAAAATATATGCTGCTGTTTTCCTGCTGTCCTTGTGATTTACAAGGTTCAGTAAGATATGTACCATAAAAAGTATTTCTAAGATGCTTAATTGTCACAAGTTTGATAGTTTATTCTTCTGCTTGACACACAGTGTAGCAGCTGATACAAAGAAAAATACTTCATTGTATCTGCCTTTTTGCGTTAAGTTAATAGTACAACTTTATTTTCCTTTTAATATATCAAAGTGCTTTATTTTGTGACTTCTTTAGCAGTGGCCTAACCACTCTATAAACTCTTCAAAAATTGAAGTAACAGTGACGCATGATCATGTCGGTGGTCAATGTTGTTTTTTTTACACAGCTTTTAAAACAACTTTTTGCAATCCCCTTAGCTCCCCTTAATTACTTTATCACCCCATTCAAGTTTATAGAACATTTATTTAAATGACTGACTAACATAGTGAATTGTCCAACTATGCTTAAAGAAAAGCTGAGTGACGGATAGACAGTATATGGAATATTCCAACTTACACAGTTATCCTCAGAGCCTGAGGCAATGAAGCGGCCGCATGGTGAGATGGCTGCAGAGCACGGATGGCAGCGATTGAGATGGTTCTCGTAACGCCGTACACACCTGAGATGGAGAAGAACACAGTGGAGAGATATTAATGAGACTAACAAACTCAAGAAAAGACTCAAGAAAGTCAAGAAAGACTGGAATATTGTAGGGGACATCTTTTACAAAAGAGTATTATAACATAAAAAGAAAAAATCCCATCTTTGATATAGGCATAAATACCATTTCACACATTTTGTGATTTGTTGTGATGCTAGATGAAAAAGGCTTCTAGGGCAAACTGAACTCTGGCTGGAAAAACCAAGACAAGGCGGTTGAGAAAGCACCATTCAGACCAAAGCAAATTAAATGGACATTGAAAAATATTAACATAAAACATCACACTGACATGTAAAAAAAGGTCTTAAAAAACGATAAAACGAAAAAAGCAAAGGAAAGCAGATAAATAGTTACATAATAAATAAATAAAAATAAGTTGTATATGTAATTTATTGGAGAAACATCCGAAACAATAATATTTTATACCCTGATTTAAGAGAGTTGACCGTTTCTGCCGACCTCAGGTATTCAGAAAACGTGCTCCACAGTTGGGGAGCAGAATGCCACCCTGCAGATCTCACGCTTTACAGACATCTGAACCCAGGAGCAGGAGCTGAGCATGACTCAAGTAAAACACGGGAAAGTGAAGGTAGTATTTGACGAATGACCCCCTTGTGCAAATTCTACACTGTTCCTTTGGTTTGCATGTAATGTCTTTACAATGCCACTAACAGCTAGCTGAGTGAGGGTCTCTGAGTGGGCAGGCATGTTGGCAGGGCTTTGACAGGATATGGTGAGAGAATGTCTTTGACATTCACATGCTTATGCTATTAGGCTGGACTAAAAGTAGGCCATATTCACTGGCGATCATAAAGACATAGGATATACCCAGTACAGTGAGAATGATACATAAAAGCATCCAATAAAGCAACGTTTATGAAGCTTATAATGTTGATTGTGTTTGTGATGTATAGACTGTAATTTTTTTAAGGTGTTCATCTAATTTTGCTAGCATATAGTTACAGTCTGCTGTCTACGCTGTCTGCCAGTAAAATCCCTCAAAAGAGTAAGTCATAAAGTATTTCTGGCTGCAACTGAACACTTCATGGGACTGAGTTGGTTTAGTCAAAAACCTTGAGTGTCTTTACAATGCTGCACAAAGGGCAACCTAGTGAAAAAAAAAGTATATATAAGTATACTAAAAACTAAAACGTTTTTTAATGTTTCAAAAAAAGTGTTCCAGGTTAGCTTCCATTTATGAATATGGTACAAAACAGGGTCCTGTGAAAGAGCTTCTTGTGAGATACATAGTAAAAATCTCTAATCATTTCTATATGCATAGAAAGATGGATGAGAAGTATGTGTTTCTAAATCCCCTTCAGTTAATCTGGACATGCAGGTCTCCAGTTCAGCTGACACAACCTGTCACTATCTCACTGATAAGAAGCAGTTTAACAAGTTAGAATAAACACTCATCTGGTTTTTCCTTAGTCAGAATGTGGATCTAATGTTAAGCCTTAAGGAGGTGCTCGGCAGAATCCCCCCCCCCACACACACAGATTCTGTGTTGTGTGAGTGATCACTATCCGGCAGTTTCCTGATGACTTACACAGACTACAATGGAGGGTCTGATCCTCCTGAGTGGGAGCCTTTACAGATTCTGAATCCAGGAGGGGATTCAGTGTCAGTCATCGAGGTAATCAACGAGCTAATAGCGCTGTATTTGCAGCCAATATATTTGGCCCAATTTAACTTCGTCAGACCAAATCAGGCAAAGGATAGCTTTTCCTTGTACTATAGTATTTACCATTTCATATAAATGCATTATTGATATTGCATTCATTTATCACAATATGGACATTTCACCAGATTCATGGGGATACAAATCTGGACTAAAGGATGACTGTTCTTTATATACCTTAAGTGGACTTAACTGACTAAAACTTGCACAAAATACAGACTTGGTGATCATTTACATAAACATGTGTGTTGTGCATGGGCATGGCAAAAAGGCTCACCAGCTGCCATTTTTAATTTTTTAATTGTTTTCTAACATTCAAGGGCATTTACTTCTAAATTTGGCAAAAGTTACGATGGTTTGGGTTAGGCAGAGCCATTTTGATGTTTCACCGAAGAAACTGCTGTAAGTCAACACATTTCTTTGCTTCAGGGTACCACCAATACGCACAACACACATGGATGTGTGAGGACCCGATTATCACTGTCTGCAGCTTTAAATAAAATCTGTTATGTGATTGCAGGGGATTTGAAACTGTGCTAAATACTAAAGTGTCGACTCGTCAAGACATAAAGATTAGGAAATACAAGGGGTGAGTAAAGGCTTTAAAAAATAAACCCATATAAATAAACAAATTAATCCAGTGACTAACATTGCTTATTAAACTCTTTCTTTAAGTGTTACAAATGTTTCTAACCATTACTGTCATTCAGTATTTGAAAGACACACAGGGGTATCATGCATGTGTGTGCTTCTGAATGAAAAGAAAGGAACAAGAAGGGCTGGGGATTCTCTTGTGAGAGCAAAATAAAAATGAAGATTGAGTTTCAGTAGTGAAATGTACATTTCCCATTGTGGTTTATTCCTAGAAGTTCCTATAGTTTGATTGAAGAGGGGGAACAGTAATCCTCCTCTTGTTCCAACCTACAGTAGCAATTTCTGCGTTTCTGTGACCAATAAGAATATTACGCCATTAACTTTACGGGAAAATGGCCACACTGTATTTATGTTCAATGTAAAGAATAACAGCTTTTAGCCATGACACTCATTCCTCAGCAGTGTTTATGGACTAGAACGATACAGTCAAGATTACTGTTAATGTCAAATTGAAAAACAGTTTGTAAAACATACCAATTAATAAATTGGCAATGACTCTACAGATTGCAGAAATCAAACTCGGAATGACGGTTTATTGCGTCAGTGTCGTGAGAGAATGTCTGGTCTCATTAATAAAAAAAAAAAAAGGGTTATGTTACTCTCCACTTGCCAGACACATTTCAATTCAATGTTGTCTAACTTAGACAGATGTAAAAGCGCTCAATAAGTTACCTAGCCTAGGCCAGGGGTCGTTAACCCGCGGCTCTCGAGCCGCATGCGGCTCTTTAAGCCCTCTACTCTGGCTCCCTTGAGCTTAGACAAAAATAAGAAGGAAATAAAATAAAAATATTTGTAGGACTATTTATATTTTGTTGCACGGTTGAAAATGTTTCGTATCTTGTATTTTGAGGTGATACTGTGACACATCATTTTTTTTTAAACGGTCCCGCACCAGCGCCTTTTCTTGCAGGCGAATAACCTGACCCCCGGCTCGATGAGCGAACTATGGATAAATCAAAGAAAATAAAAGTATCGGAGGAACACAGAGGGTTTAATTCTGAGTGGTTAGAGTTATATGCTTTCACAGCAAACGATGCTGGCTTACCGGTATATTTGATATGTGGAGAGAAGCTGTCAAAGGTACTGCAGCCTTTACGTATTGGAGGAAAAACACGGAAGAGGAAGACAGCTGACGATCTTCAGTCATAATTCAATCAGTTAACTCTTTTTAGGGTGCACCTCTATGTTTTATTTATTTCAAAGTGGGCCCATTTTAATTATATTCATTTTCTTCAAATGTGCAGAGGACTCCCCAAGTGCTGTGTTGATTTATTAGTAGGCCTGTGTATTTTATTCTCCTTATAAGAGTTCTTTGTTTATTATTAGAGGTAGGCCTAAACCGTTTTCTATAATGCAATAAATAATAAATGCAAAAAAACTGTAGTTTTTGTCTATGATGTAACAATATATACAACTTTATAAGCTATCAAGCTATCAAATATGTTTTGCGGCTCCAGACAAAAAGAATTGGTGGGAAAAAAATGGCTCTTTTGGTCAAAAAGGTTGCAGACCCCTGGCCTAGGCCCTAAAGGCAAAATCAAAAAGAAAAATCGATTACCTTACCTTTAAGGATATCAAGCACTTCAGTTAGCTTTAGTTTGACATCCCTGGGTTAAGAGATATTTTTTTCTGAACATTCTTCAAACATATCTTTGTGATGCTGATGGTTGTTCAAAAACAACAGTCACATGAGCACCTTATGGAAGCTTTACACGTGCAAGTCAATATTTCCAATAATTTTATATTGCCTTTTTATATAATTCAGAGAAAAAAAAGAACATAAAACCAAGAACTGACCTAACTACTCCCATGAGCGGCAAACCTCACATAAATATATGTTCATTTAGGTGAGCTGTACCACTTCTTGTGGTTAGCACTAGCTACGAAAACAGACACATAACATTTATCAAAGAGGGAAATCAAATTAACAGGCCTGACAAATGCTTCTACATGTTGTTTTCATACATACACATGTTTCAACTCAGAGGAACTGCATCTACTGAGGGATGCTTGATGACAGCTCTAAGGAGCAGAAGTTGACCTGGAAACCATGCACAAATATTTATCTGATAAAAATATGATTGAGTCCGGGATATAGAGTTAAACATGAAAGCAGACTCAGACATGAATGAACGAACTACCTAAAAATGCCTTTCATCTGGGCCAAAAGGAACATTTTTAAATCCAAGAGAGCCTTCTTGAATTATCCGCCTTATATGGATCGGCTACTAAATGCCAGAAGAAAAATACTTTTAACTACGTACTTTGGAAATTGAACAATTGCAGATTCCATTATCAACTGAGGATTGTTTTCTGTGAGAACATGTTATGGGGTTATTGGAATATAAGGTCATTTAGCACTTCCAGGAATATCAGAGGGAAAATATTTCTTCCCTAATGTGATGGAATATCTATTGCTCTTTGGTAATTTGGACCACATTTCTTTGAGATTATGACGGTAAAGCCAGCACAAAACAAATGGGGTGATTACAGTTACTCATCACAGTTAATGTATTAGGTTAAGCTTTCTGTCAGAAACAGAGAAAAATACAGTGAGGCTAAGCTCTTACAGAGGTTGCATTCAGGTGTTAAAAATAACTGTCTGAAATAATGGCAAAACCCTATTACGTCAGGATGAGGCAGTACTTTTAGAATCAATGCCAGTAGTTCTGTATTGCACTTTAAGCCAAGTGTCCTAAAAGGTCATGTGAATATAGAGTTTTCAACGCTTTCTTGTTTTGGTTAAGTTGCTATCCACTGTATACTAATGCCACTAATGTTGTGCTTATGGGTATTTAACCTAAGCCTACAGAAGTATTTACTAAGTGTGTATTTAATGAAATCTGCCTTTTTTTTGGTTATCACATTAGATGCGCATTGATAACAAACACAAAAAAAGACCATATTGAAACCAACCTCAGTGAACGGAGGTCCCACATCTTCACACCGTCCGTGACTGCACTGGTGAGGAAGAGGTTGTATGAATCTGGAGCTTGTGTGCTGAACATAGAGCCCTGTGAATTATACACAAAAAAAGAAAAAAACGACTAGTCAGCACATGCTTGACTGAAATGGGTTGTAAATCAATGTCCAGTACTGGAAAAGTTTCTTTGCTGTATATCCTGTCTTGGCAAATAAAGCACATTATTATTCCAGGTAGCATTAATACTTCCTAAAAGTAGAAGGTGACTTTAGGGCGATCTACACGCATTGGGACTGGAAGGAAAACTGGAATGGAAACAAAAATGTAGTTCATTTGCCTTTGTGTATCATTTTCCATCTTTTCTGCACCACTCTGAGATACGGTACATCTATAAATATAAAGACTTTCCATTGCACGTGTATACATACATTCCATATATGACTTTCACACCAACTTATCAGATGAAACAGTGGAGTGTGTGTGTGTGTTACAGAGAGAGGGAGCAAGAGAAAGAGAGAGAGAGAGTGGGGGGTGGGGGGGGTGGGGGGTGTTTTTTGTTTAGATTTCCATTAAGAGTGTGAGAACGGGAGTCTGAGAGGGCATTTCCAGTTCCATTTTTCCGAGAAGTCCTCAGCTCTGATGAGTTCCAGGTGAATTTTGCCAAAGAGGCCATGGAAATTTGAAGTGGGAAAAGCTGCTTCACATGCTGCAGTTCCCAAAGTTCGGTCCACCTCGGGACGACAAAGCTAGAGGGGAGGACAGAGTGATGTTATGTGTGCAGTCTCCAGGCCGGGGCAATCCCTCTGATCCTCAGGTATTAACCCTACAGCACCCACAGGCCCTCGGGCACCCAGGCGGAGGACCCGTCATTGACGCAATAGCCAAGCTGAAACAACACACTGCTGGCTTTCCACAGTGTATGGCACACAATAGCTGGCGGGACAAAGAACAGGCACCTCTGGGTGGAAGGAGTGTGGTCAGCTGTGTGTAAGAGAGCATTGCAGTTGAATGGGTTGATGCATTTAATCCATGCCGCTAGCTGCAGTGTGTCCAGCTAATCCAGGCTGGCCCTGAGTGTCAAGTATGCACAGGTCAACATGCAGAGAGTCAATAGCCCAGGGTTACTGGGTACAAGCTTCTCTCTCGCACAAATACACACCTTTCTGTTTTCCAATAAGTTATATAAGCAGCTATGATTTATAGATTTGTTATGAGGAAAATTAATGTCTTTGTTGCTATTACAAAAACAGTCAAACATCAATATAGCTGGAGAGACACCACGCCCTGATTTTCAGTGTAAAATGAAACATATCTGCAAAGAAATGTATAAAAAAAGGCAGAAAAACCTGAAACAGGAATTTGTAACTGATATTTATATTTTATTTTCTCTCTAGTTGTAGTGGTGACGCTGTATTAAATTCTTCATAGCACTATGAAGTTATGTAAGCAGCTGTATGATTTATAGATGTGTTATGATGAAAACTAATAGCTTTGTTGCTATTACAAAAACAGTCAAACATCAATATAAGTGGAGACACACCATGGCCTGATTTTCACTGAAAAATGAAAAATATCAGCAAAGAAATGTAATAAAATGCAGAAAACCTGAGACTTGAATTCAGGAATTTTTAACTGATATTTATAGTTTATTTTCTCACTATTTTTTGTGATGACGCTGTATTAAATTCTTCATAGCACATCGCACTATAATGGATGTGGATACAGGCCCAAGCTCGCACAAATACACACCTTTTTGTATTAAGATAAGTTATATAAGCAGCTGAATGATTTACGCATTTATTATGATGAAAAGTAATGGCTTTTTTTAAATTACAAAAACAGGCAAACCAGGACCTTCTTTCCACTGTAAAAAAGTTACATATCTGCACAGAAATGTAAAAAATACCCAGAATTCATAACTGATATTTATAGTTTCATTTTGAGTGATGACGCAGTATTACATTCTTCATAGCGCTATAATGGATATGGATACAGGCCCAAGCTGTCTACTTGTTAGACACCAGCAAATTGGGCCCACATTGGTCCAAGACAGTGATGAGGGAGTAAGGCCACAAAAACCCAAAGTGCATCATGGAACAGCGTTACTCCAAGGCCACCATCCAGCATGAATCTCAGCCTGCCATCTCCTGTGGCAGGCTGAATCCTGATGCACCAGGGATTTACATTCAAACACTCAGCAAGATGAATGATACTGATGATGGCACGTCCAGTCTGCCTGTCATGGAAACTGTTTTTTAACCATGACCTTCTTCAGTCACACCACAAACTAACACTTTTGTTTGCTCAAAGATGATTTGTGCCTTATGTAACTCTCACAACGCTCCTAGAAGTCTTATGTAAGACTACAGCCTCTGCCAAATAGCAGCCCCTTCAAGAGTTAGATGGAAGATGGAGCTCATACTCACAATTGATGCCAAGCCAAGATAAATCTCTGCTGTATGGGTCAGGCCTGAACGTCACTCAGTCTGTCGGTTATGTTTTTGACTCCATTCACAAAGGTTCAAAGATTTTTCTAAGTTTTAATTGAACTACACAAAACACGTTTATGGGTGAGTTTTTGAATGCCAAAAACAGTTCCCTTTCAATGACAAAAATAATTTAAAAGAAATATGCCATTTTCAGAAAAACAATGTCCGTGGTTTAAGGCGAACTTTATTTGAATGAATCACACTCATTGTTATTGCCTATTGATGTAAGAGGGAAATGTAGAAGTTGCAGACTGTTGTGTTTTTACCTGTTATTTTATGTAGAAGATAGGACTCTTAAAAAGGATTTGGCATTCCGTTTTTAGATTGAAATGGACTCACCTTGTTCTGTGTAATGCAGTGGATGGATCTGCTGTGAGCATCAGGGATCGCTGCGGCAACACAACCCCTGTTCATGTCAAATACCTGGATGGATCGATCAGAACCACAAGCTAGAACAATGTCTGAGACGGCTTTTAAGAAAATGTATGATATTATTGTTGTACATACTATAGGCGTGCTGTAGGCAACAAAGACACAGATTTCTGTTTAACTTAATTGTGTGTTTTCAATGATAAACCAATAAATCCTTAATTGATATGGTAAATCCAGACTTAAAATATCCCATTTATAATAGTTTTTACTGTAATCACTGTATACCCATTTTCCACTCCCAAACATGGTGGTGCAAAATAACTACAGACAGGATCACACTTATCCTGACGCAGCTCACACCAGTGGATTTATTGTAAAGTAAATGCATCGTAAAAACCTAAAAAGGGGCAGGAACGCAGACATTCCTGAAAAATGTAAGACACCTAAATGATTTACAGGTACAGTCTGCAGTGTTTGCCCTGAGGCAACACTTGTTCACTTTGCTCTCCACAGCATCAGTGCAGTCTACTGTATAGAATACCTCCTGCTGCAAAAACAATAATACCAAGACAAAAGGATACAAGAGAAGAAATCATTGATAGCAGACAGGGCAGTGATGTCTGTCGCTGATGTTGACGTTATGCATTTAGCCAATTTGACGACACTTCGTTGCTGATACCTGATAAGAAAAAAAAGAATCTGCATCAGTTTCTAAACCAATAAAAGAAACTAGATGATTAACATTTTAACACACCTTAATTGTTGTCTGAGCTATACGGCTGTTGGAGAAAATGCACTACCTTTTATGAGGGATTTCTGATTTAGTTTGTATTGTAACAAATCATACAACTAACACAAGGAAAAGATGAAAAAGCAACATGCACTGCTTAAAGAGGAAATGCAGACCCTCAATTGTGATTTCCCTAGTCTAGTACAGTAAATAGGGCCTGACAGCACACAGTGGCCGTTTCTCAATCGCGAGGATATTGGCTTCCAAGCCAATATTTCAAGGATGCTACGTCATCGAGTGCCGCCGAAGGACTGTTCCAATCTCCAGCATACTTGGAATTCCACCGAGGCCGCGTCCTTGGTTTGGGGGAAATTTAGAGGCTGCACATGGGTAGACTTCGCGTCCTTAAAATCCCCACAATGCTTTGCGCATGGACCAATTTCCCCAAATCTGTGGCGGAAGATGTAATGCGGGGCCTCTCATATGACGTACACCTGCACACTTGCTAGCCTGTTCCACTCTTCGTTTTCCGAATGCCAGGAAGTATTCTTGCCTTGCTTCTGAAGCAAGATGCTCGGCTCGGCTGTGCTACCAAGCCAGCATCCTCGCGATTGAGAAACGGCCAGTCATGTACTTTTGGTGGTAACGAGTGTCAGCAGTGTGTGGTAGCAGCTAAATATAGCCAGACGGCCATCAAATCAGTAACAAATCTAGCTTGAGCAACAAAACCTGCTTCCTACATAAACACAAGTCTTACTAAAGATCAGTCCTTTGATCTACAGTGTATGCCCCTTTCATCTGCATTGCATTGCTGTTATAATAGATGTGGTGGTCATTATTATTAAGGCTTGAGATGAAAAGTGGTGGGTGATTGGTTTAAATCTCTGAAAAATGCCCTCTGTAGCCTGCAAGTGCTTTTAATCTTCTCTTGGGAAAGGCACTCAATGTGTCAGTGTTACCATGTCATCAAGAGTGTGATCCTATTGTGCAGCTTTGAGGTTGAATGGAAGCCCCTGTGACTGTGTAACCACATTAGATGAATTTAATGTTATGATGACACGCCAGTACCATGCCTCAGTTACATTTCTTTCAGCTGTTCTATTAATGGTTTCCAGGTGTTATGGATTAAACAAATACTAGAATGGAAGAAATACAAACAGTAACAGTATACAGTGTTCATATGGAAATGTAGTATTAAACCTATATTTTTTGTTTGTACATTTTGATATCCTTTACGACAGTCCACTAAGATGTTGATGTTGTAGGTTAATGAATGATTTGAGGCTGGGCCAGTAAAAGGTTATAGACTAATACCTTCTTTTGACTACCCAGCAGTGACTGGGATGTTAAATTGTATGAAAAACTATGAGAGAAATCTTTGCCCGGACTCTGTCCAGCGTTCTCAGTTTTGTCATTGCATCTTATTTTGTATATAGAATAATACATGAAATGAAGTTGAAGTTAAACCAATTCAATAGCAATAGCAAGTTTACTCACTATAAGTATAAACACTGAACTACTGTGTATAATAAGCCCTTGTGATTACCTTTTGATGTTGTCCCGTGTGATGTCCACATTATAAAGGTACAGGTATAGAGACGGTCCAGATGCCAGAAGCAGAAATTTGTCGAGGTAATAAAACTGAGCACTCCTAACGGGTTTGGAGAACATACTGTTGCCCTAAAGGGTGAAAGGAAGAAGACATAAATTAAGCTGATATACTGAAAAGTTTGAGACATTTATGATGCCAGAGCATATAGTACTGACAACTAAAAATATAAACTAAAAATATAAGTAAAAATAAAACATGTGTATCAAAGTCTCTTTTTATTGTGTGTTTCTATCATTACATTGATGCTAAAATAAAGACTTAGACCTTAAATGGTTGTTTCTAAATAGTTTTGTCTAACTTGGTACTCCATGTTGCCTGAAGGTGATTTAAAGCAAAGTCACTGCTGAATTACTAAGCAATTAAAAGCTGTAACAGTAAGTGCTGTTCACTGCTATAGCTTTTTTTTATTTCTCAAATTGATACCTGCAACATACTCAGATAAATTATTTAAGTACTGTCTGTTTTCTCCAGGCATTTGCCAAGAAACCACAACACTTCCAACTCAGATTAGTGGAAAGAAAGACTAAAAGATTATCCAAAAAAGGAGCGAGTGAACTAAAGAAAAAGCATCCAGTAGGGCCTCAATCCCCAAACTGTTAGATTTTGTCAAGATAACAGAAGCTAACAGTCAGGCCGTCATGTCAGAACGGTTTCTCTGTTGACTTATCTCCCACCTATCTGACCTCTGAAGACTTCCAATGACAATAGACTTTAAGAACACTAAGTGGTCATTTGTGGTTGTTTCCTTTAGAGGTTTCAACTGTACAAAGATATTTGTTATTCTGGCTAACCCCTCCAGAACCCTTGTCCCTACATTTGTTGCCAAGTTCTTTCACAAGAACACCGAGCAGTCAAAGGTGGCAGACCCCGCCAAGCTCAAAACTATCTCACTAAGACAAGCGGATGGTAAGCATCAGCTTTAGGGAGACCCCAGATTTAGTTTGCGCTTGGCATGGGGACAAAGACACACTTCTGACTGTCCTATTGAATGTGATACCCAATGAAGTAAGGAGGGTCTGCATATGATCAGTGTTTTGGATGCTCTGAGTCCAGCAGATGCTTTGCATGACAAAGAGACCGTCTCTAAGCCAAGAAACCCACCATGTCATCATCCCAATTCATTTTGTTTTTGTCTTTTTTTTTTTATTCAGAGAGGATATTCTTATTAGAAAAGGAAAAAGATACACTTTAACAATACAAAAAAGGCTCTGTTACAAAGGTATGCCAACTGCTAATGCATTACAGACTAAACAAATTAGAGAATTTGCATAAAAGCATCTTTTACCCTCATTTCCCACTATATAAAATAGCGCACCCTAACCCATCCGCCTTAAAAAAATATGAATTTCTTATTATCTTACTTGATCCCAATATCTAATCCTGAGTCTTTATACTTTGAAAGCAGGTTGCTGAGGACAGCAAATGAAAACAATGTGCATACAGTAGCAACTACTTTTTACTGTCATTCAAGTGTGGCATTGTTGCCCCATTTACAACACTACAATTAGGGGGAAATCCTTCTAGCAATCATAGCCGTCTTTGAAGAAAGGAGTGAGGGTGAACGGCATGTGTCTGTACTTATTGCTTACCCTTCTAAACCAATTTGAGTTTAAGACCTTCAGAGTGAGGACATTTTTGCAATATGAGCTCACTCTGGCTGGTCGTTATTTCACTGATTTGTATGGGCTGAGGGAAGGTTTGATTAGGTTTAGGGATGGTTGATAAGATTAGGGTGATAGGGACTAAATTAAAACCCATACAAATCCAAATGAAGACCCAGTGTTTTTTCATGAATGACAGGACATTTACCATGATAATGGCAGGCTCTGGGCTGCCATGGGTCCAGATTCGTAGGGACTGGTCTTCTGACGCACTCAGCCACCACTGTCTGTTGAGGCTCCAGCTCACACTGCCCACTGGCTTGTCATGCCCTGCTTATAAAGAGAGAAGTTTGAAGTGAACCTGGAAACAGAGTGCGGTTGTGACATTTACTTTTATAGTGCTGTAGAGTAAAGAGAAAAGGCACACAATGACCTACTGGGCATCTCAACTCCTGTCATATTATCTCTGGCGCCCCCTTGTGGAGATTTTGTTCCCGCTGCACTTCAGCCAGCAAGTGCGAAACAGATGCTTGACATGGATGGATATCCTCTCTTCGCCTGTCAGTGTTTACTGCCTAGGATCGCTGGGTGGCAGACAGAACTGACTGCTCTTGGTAATGCTTAACTTTTTAATACCGTGTGAAATATATTGAGGAATTTGGTATCCAAAGACGATGTGCTCTTTCATCTATCATCACCTAGGTTTTACTGTCTGCCAAAATCAAAGACGGTATGTACTTAATTCTTGCATTGGAATATAACCAAACCATGCTTTTCCTGGTAGAAGACTATGCTTTATCAACCATTTTGACAGTGATAGCTTAGTAAGTGAATGTTTGAATGTTCCAGGAGTCTTTCATCTTAAGCCATGGAATCTATTTCAAGGTATTTTAATCACAGTATCCCAAATAAGGCTGACCATGCTGAGGATGGCGTTTTAAGTATTAATCCTCCTTGTCTCTTCAAACAGCAGGGGCAACATCTCAACCTTGGCTGGCTCTAAAATATGAATATTATCTGTGAGGAGTCTATTAACACATGAATAAATCAATAGAAAAAAACATCAATACGATAAGTCCTTCTATTGGCAAAGACAATTAACAACATGTAAATGCCTTGAGGTGAGTGAGGGTGAATACTGTTAACCCAGAAGTTTTTACGGTATTGATACTCAGGACCACTTCATGCACCTGTGTAGACAGTTGGATTGCCAGTAAGGGAGGACTTGTACAATAACACGGAGCTGTCGCCAAGACCACACAGGATTTGTTTGCCGTCACCTGGGAGAGACAGAGAAACACAGAAACGTTTTATTAGGATATTTCAGGTAACAGACAATTTATTTAACAGCAGTAATACAAGGAAGGTGTTTTGTCTGAAATAGAAACATCTGTCCTAAAATATAACATAAATGACATTATGTTTCACATATTATGGTCAATATTGCAGCAGCCATATTGTCTCACCTGAATACTGAAGGCAGTGGACTGACTTGTTGGCAATGCTTAGATGAGTGTGTGGAATAGTAGGTGCTGCACTGTCTGCTGGGTAATCTCTGAGGAGTAAACCTCTACAAAAACATAGACATGAGTACAATATGTTAATCAACAATAAAATGTGATTAACTTCTCAAAATTGCAGTTTAAGGATGGGTTTGCTTACGTATTTTTGTGAGCCTTTTTAGTGGAGGGATTCTTCTGGATATTTGTTTTAGGTGAAAACATAGCACTTCTAAAAAGCAAAAACAAAATGTTCCTGTGATGTTTCATGTATCAATGTATTTGGTGAATCAAACTTCATAAATATTTTTTTAGGAATGCATTGAGTTTTGCTTTCTAATCCTCCTGTAATTTAAATGTACATTAACATTGCTCAGTGACCTACCTTGGGGCACTGGTGTATCCGGATGACTTCACCTTAGAATGGAAAACCAGAGGCTGCTCCTTTACTCCTCCTTGGTAGAAAATAAGGTGGTAATTTAATTAGACCCAGACCACAAAGCACAAATACATTCAGCACAAACAATTAGAAAAATAGTATAAATGACCCCAGTATAGATGCCCAGAGTCAAGATCAAATATATTATAAATAAAAAATAAGTGAATGTTAAATTAGTCAAAAGGAACAAATAATTCCTGTTCATTATTTTCCATATTTAGGACATAATGCTCATTATACTGCAGTGGCTTTTCATCAATTATAATATGTGAAGTAAGATACAATATTATAGGGTAAACCATCCTCGCTCTGGGTATTAAGTGCATTAGCCACAAACTCTGGGATGGTTCATTCTGCTCCCTGTTTGCTGTCAGTGCCTTTACTATATTACAATGAGCTCACTTTTTCCACAACCATTAAAATGTGTGAAGCTCTCCAAAAAGTGTTCTCCTGTCAAATACAGGCAATGCAAGAAAAAAAGTCACATCATCTCCCAGTGGCAATTTAAGATTTAGGTTGCATCAGAACACATATATACTAATTTGGCTGATACTGTAGCATTACCACTAAATTCTCAACTAAGAAGACATTTCCCTGAATTTGTTAAAGTTAAATAATTGATCAATGGGTTTAATTGACCAACCAAACTATAAATTAACCTGGATAAGGAGACTACCTGTAAGTGTTTGATCTCTTGAGTTTCTTACCATATCTTAGAGACAACTAACAGTAATTTATTGACAGTGTTATCAAATTCACCTTAAAGAACACAGACTGATTGGTAATGTTGTCCTATCTGGTCACACACACACAGCATAAGCTAATTCACTATTTGTCAAAAGGAACGATGGCATTTTAACTTATCTTCAGTCAATTACCACAAGCAAATGTATGGTTATTAATTGTATATCAAGTTAGCTAACAAATCATTAAGACTACAAACCCTGCTTACAGCTCATCAGACTTTACTGAATCTGAATCATTTAATTAGAGTTTGGTATTAGTTGTGCCTCTTTGGCTCTCGGACCAAAACAATAATACAAGTTAAACCAACCAGTCAAAATAAAAAATAATCACATCTTGATCTATTTTCAAGCCTTTCTTATCTGGAAGTCTTCATCTTTGATCAGCAGTGCCAATGTTCACTCCAGTTTTGGCCCTGAAGGACTTGTTCCTGTAAAGCACACTTGACAACTTCTGAACAAAAAACCTGTTCCCTTTTTCTTGGATTTTGCAGTGAAATGTGAGTTTGTTATGGTACATGTTGTTGCTTGTTTTGTTCAGCCCTGAAGAATAAAGCTGTTGATACTTTTCATGCCGTGTTGCTTCTGTAAAAGCAATTTATTTCCTTATTTCCACTTTTTCCATTCAGAGGCCTTCTTTGTACAGAGGTGTTTACGAAGCAAGTGTTATAACTTTTGTTAACCTGGTTTTTAACTTAAGTCAAATTGATATTATATAGCATCAATCAGATAAAAAAAGTACACATTTTCTATTGCCGATAATGTGGTGTGTTTTTGACCCAGAACAGATTACAAACAGGACATTTTAGTCCAGAAATCTAATTACCTGGCAACACAATCCCTTGGCATTGCTCAACAGCCCGATTAACCCCCTGTTGATATATAATGGCCATTTAGTTTTATGGGGCAGTAAAAATCTCATACTTTACGCTGACTTTACACTAGACGCTATTTGAAGGAAAGCAAGGGTTTCAGACACATTTACAAGTAGAGTCATATCTGCGTAAAATCACAGCGGTTGCCTGTGTGCTCCTTTTACAGCACTCATTATGTAAGACTTAGCTCAGCCTAAACTGTCAGAAATGGTCAAACAACGGAAAAAAGGTTTCATAATATTTAAATTCATTATTCTAATATGAGGATGTTTAACCTCTGATGCAACAGCTAAAAGAGCAGCAAATGAGCAATGGTACGATAAGGGTATATCAGCTGTATTTGGTTAGGTTTAACAAGATTAAAATACATCCTTTCTTCAGTTTCTGTGATTTTAAGAAGTAAAAATAATGTGTTTTACGGTTTGTGTTGTCTGCATTAAAAGGGACAAGGTTCAGCCAGCCCGGAGTTTACTCTAAAATAAACCACTAACTCTTGTTCTCAGTCAGAGAACAGGAGATGGGAAAACGCAGACTTCCTGCTGAGTCAGCTGTTGACTGTGACCCAAGAAAAAGAAAGAGAAATAATTCAAGCTTCTAAAAATGTATAAACCATAGAAGGTATATATGTCTCTGCAGTCTGCAATATTGCTTTGAATGTAACCAGAGACTTTGGTATGAGTTATGGCCTTACTGACCTGTGAAAAGTGGGTCACACGGTAGGAGAAAGCACAAGAGCTGAAGTAGGAAGGTATCTGAGGCTCGGTAACTGAAGACTGACAGCATCTACCAACATGGAGCCAAACTCAGGGGCTCACAGCAATGGAAATCATGTAGCACCTGAATAATATGCTCTCCATGTGGAACATGTGTGTAGCATACTGGGGGGAAATGTACAAAGAGGGCAAATAACTACTGCATGTAGCTATGTGAACTAACCACAATATCAAACTTCAACAAAGAGCTAGACATGAAATAGAATCACTAAACAAAAGGTACTCTGTACAGTAGTTTCTGCAAAGCACTGACAAATGGCAGACATGGCTAGCAGCATGAAACCATTTTCCTTTAGAGCAGTCAAAACCGAACAATTCCTCATGTGTCACCAGTGGTGGATACAAGCGAAATACATTTACTCAACTACTGTACTTAAGTACAATTATGAGGTACCTTTACCTAACCTGAGTATTTGTTGTGTATGCTACCTTGTATTTCTACTCGGCAATATTGTACTCTTTACTCAACTAGATTTATTTGACCACTTTAGTGACTCTATAGATTAGGAGTATTAGCTTATACAAAATATAAATCAATCATTAAACTAATGATGACATATAAATATATAATTATTTTGGTTAAAATATCCAGAAACATTATATAGAGCATTTCAAATTAGCTTTACATTTACAAGCTGTGATGACCACATTAATGCATCAATAATCATAGCCCAGTAATTCAATGTATACGATTCCTCATTGTGCCATTTCGCAGTACAAGTAACTAAACTTTTAGTACTTTATGTATATTGTAATGCCAATACTTTAGTACTTTTACTTAGATTTTGAATGCAGGACTTTCACTTGTATCAAAACTTTTACAATTTTGTATTTCTGCTTTTAATTAAGTAAAAGATCTGAGTACTTCTTCCACCACTGTGTGTCACTTGTTGTTTTTCCCATCTTACTCTACCCCTCTCTAGCTCTTAAGAAGACATCGATGTTACTGATCTAGGGCGTATGTGTTGCAGCAGTCATTCAACTGATATCGCTGGGGATTACATAAAGCCACTATTTCCTTTTCAAAATGTACTGACATCTAAAGACAAATGAAAAACACCTAAATCAATTTCATCTGTATAATTTAACTTGTACTGTTATTACTGATTTAATCACTTTGTTGAGGGAAATAACAGACATTCAGTTCTGAACATGTAATTGATGCTATTCAACTCCAACTGCTGTTATAGTAGTCCCCTGATAACCCTAACTTCAAAACAACTTCATCCAGGCAAAGACTCAGGCATTGCACTTCAGACAAGTGACATCATGCAAAAAATAGTGGCAGCTGATTATCATCATCTCATAAAAGTCCTGGTTCATTTCATGATTATGTAACGTGGCAGGCAGTGTGATGTGACAACAGATATCTAATGTGCTCTCACAGCCCTCTGCACCAGATGTACGATTGGAAAAACAATTTCCTTTCCAGGAATCTCAGAGGTTTAAGATATCCTGCACATATCCTTAAAAATGTAGAGATGCGTGAGGGAAGCATGGTGGGTTGCACTGCTCCTTAGATGCTTGTAGGTTTTGGGTCTGACAGTGCAGTCGAACAGCACCTATGGAGTCCCTGAAGATCACCTACATAGCAGTGGCAGCTCCCTTCACTCCAGCAGTGGGGAGCCCTGCTAATACTGGCTTTCTCAGCAGTAACTCTCTGTAATAGCAACATGCTAACCACAGTATATACTGCACTGTGTGTCTCCTGCAGGAGAGTTTCAAGCTGCCAGATCCTAATGACACACCAAAGAACCACAAATAGGCTCAGTTTACCTCGGAATCCACGACTGCAAGAAGCAACCGTACATGAGCTAATTAATGAGAATGTGTCAGTCTAAATGTGGTATACTCTCCCTGTTTTTAAGTACTGCCTATGTGGCAAATAAGAACTGAAGGGAATGTTTTTAAGAATGCCACATCAACAATCCCCACAATGCAAAGAAGGGCATATTTTCCATCCTCTATATTTACAGATAATGAGGAGGTTCTCAGTTGCTCTTGTAATAGCCACACAGGCTTTCTATAAACCTACAATAAGTACAATTTAAGAGAAGTGTCTGTGTCCAATCAAAACAGACAACGAGCCAGACATGGAGTGAACTATAAAATGGGTCATACTTTAAAAACACAGTCATCAAACAGCAGTTGCTCCTGTTTATTTGATGTGCATGAGCTTGAGTAAGAGGGAGTGAGTGTTCAGATGCTGACCTTTCTTTTTAGGATGCTCGGGCTCCTTCCTCTTAAACTCGGCACTCAGAGGAGATTCAAGCACTGGAGGAGAGCTGAAAACAAGGGAGGGTGGTGAAATGGGGGGAAAGAGTTACTGGAAATGAAGGAGCATAGCATTTTCCAGCGTTGTGGATTATTAGCCCTTCTAATTCTCAGTACCCTGATATTGTTGACTCATGAGAAACCAGATGGCAAGAATAGTTATAATTATGCCAAGTTAATGTGGAAATGTCAGAGTCACAAGGAGTCACAGGCATGAGGCCAATTAAAAAATAAATTGACCACACGTATATATTCTATTGCTGGTGGCCAGTGTCTGAGAGAAAGCAACAAAAGTCTACAACTGCACTGTTTTTGCAAATTGTTATTTGGCGGATAAATTGCATATTTGTAAAAGCACAAAATCAAATAACGTTAATGAAATGATAAGTCTTTATTGGTGCTGCTAGATTTTGGAGGTACAGGTAATACCAGTGTGGATTTCATTCCTTCCCCAGAGGACAATTACATTTTTTGGGCATTTTTTACGCGATGTTATTGTGAGAGTAATGAGTATGATTTTTTTGGATTTAAGCAGCTTTATTAGAACCCATACAGATTTAAAAGCTTACGTTTAAAAAATGTACACAGAGTAGTAGAAGTAACTCACTGAGCAAAGCAGTTCCAGGCTGGAACTAAACCTGATCCGAAGGAAAGCATATTTCTACTTAGGCTCTTTGTAGAATGAATAATTAATGCAATCTATTTTTGCCAATGAATAAACAATTGACAGAATAATTTGCAATACAAGCGGCTGAGATACAGTATTTAGCATTTGGCATCGTATAACGTTAAAAAAACCTGGGTTCCAGCCCCTAAGCATGCTTTTCCAGACTGTGTCATAGGTGTGCCAAACAAGATACTGACGTTTTACTCACAGAGCTGATTCGTTGCTCAGATCTCAGAGCAATAAAAAAGGACAATTTGTCCTCCGGGGCGTTAGCATCAAATATGTCACATACCAATGCATAACCAAATATTTGCCTTTGACCCCGAGCTTACCTCGGGAACACCGAAAAGCCTTCACCACAAGCCAAGGTGCTCCTTAGGACACACAGACGTAACTCCAACAGGGCCACACATGGAGTGAACATAGAGCTCACTAAAAACACCATCTGTGTGACAAGGAATTCAGAAATCAATTAGTAACAAACATATAAGTATATTCCACATTATTCAAGAACGGATTGTGGAAATAAAGTGTAAGGAATGAGAAGAGGAGCATCTCAAAACTTTTTTCAAAAGTCAATCAAAACGAAAAACTCCACATAGATCCAGACCCTGAACATGAACTGATTTAAGTATTGTATTATAATTATATATTTATAATTCAGTATTAGTTCACTTTTCATTTTTGTGTGACTTTTATCATCAGATATTAACAACCTTTAGCAGAACTGACAATAGCAGCCAGGCCTGCATCATCCTCAGCATGTGGTCTGACTAAGGAATACTTTCGTGACAAAAATCTGATAAGGGTTACTTAGTACAATCATCTTTTAAAGGGCAGTTTAATTATTGTTACAGTTGAAAGGATAACACAGCGCAATGTCTCAATGTGGTTTCATGAAGATATTACTGTAATTACTCACAGAGTCATTCCAGCCTGGAGAGATTGACCACGACCCAGCCATTGAGATGCTCAAGATGGGGTAATCTAGACAAATCATTCATGGGGTTGTTAGTGAATTCCCTTAGGTGTTTGAAACCTTTCTTAAAAGAAAGAATTGTATACAATGTCTCCTATTGTAGTGTAATGGTGCACTGGTTGAACATTAGTGCTTAAACAAATTACAGAGTACAGTAGCAATCGTAGAGGTTTCACCACCAGCAGCCTACCCTTGAAATAAAATGCTGTTAGGAGTTCTGAGGTAGCCAGCTCCACCACATACAGGCCGTCGGAGCTTCCAATACATAACCAGCTGTTGTCCCTGCAGGGGCCCACACAGAAAAGTATGGAAAAACTGTTACAGGATTTCCCTTTTTTCCAGATCATTTGGGGAAAGACAATGTAACCACATACTAAAGAAAAACATACTGATGTGATGGAGGGGCATGGCATGCACACCATAGGACTATCGGCTTTTATTCAAGTTTCCATTGACCTCACGTAGTCTAAACTATGTACACCCAGAAAGATGGAAAATACTGCCACCGAGTAAAGGTTTGCGAGCTGAGTCTGAAGGATCCTTTTCATCCACTTCCTGCACTGAGACTCATGCTGAGGCTATAACATTGTGGGACAAATTTTATATTTTAGTGCATCATTATATTCATGCTGAGCGTGGGCTTCAGTGCAGGATGGAGACCATTGCGTGTGGAGGTTTATGTGATAATTGCACAAAAATGGTTTTGTTAGCTTCGTAGATTAAGGTTTACTGCTGTTAGCCACAATGTTTTTTTTAATATTTTTTATTCTCTACTGGGGGGCATAAAGTCTTAATGTTTAAATCCTACATATACTGGCTTTAACATACTTACATTGGTATTATAAAAGTCTAATTTGAAGCCCCAGAACCATATTTATATAGCACTTTTATTCACCAATACTGTACTTTAACAGTAGAAAAGTCAGCTTCCACTGGATGTGAAACCAGAAACTTTTCCAGCTGCAAACATGCCCATCATACACCTGAGCAAAGAAAAACCTATTTGTTAAAGCCCATCAAATGGAGTCCAGTAAAACCGTGGTTGCAGACAGACATCATGCGGTTGATGAACTGGAGCGTCTGTTAGAGGTCCTGAGTTAAGATGATGAAGATACTGCTACAAGATCATATGCTTTGCTTAGAAAAATAAGGAATCAACGTCCATTTCATTTCCAGTGGTCCACAAAATACACAGAGAGTTATGCTGGGGCATTTTAAGTGCCTGCTTCCTGTCATAACATCAAATGTTTTAACAGCCTGAAGCAGTTTATGCTACCAGCCTGCAAAGTTTCCTGTGATGTGTGAAGTTTCCTGTGACGTTTGAAGCGACTGCGTGGACACGTGCCGCAAGTAGCCGTGAAGATGTTGCATTTTGGTGCAGGCTTTTCAGAAATCTATGCAGTGTTACTGGAAGAAAAATGTAGCGATTTTGGCATTTTTTTCATGACAACTGTGTTTGAATTGCCTGTGTAATATTTTCCTGGATCAGCTACAACTTTTACCTAGTGGAAATAAGAATCAAGCCCTTGAGGATGGCCACAGTGTTGACAGTATCAAGTCTTGTTTCAACATTAAGATTCCTTGTCACAAATGAAGCAAAGCAGCTCTTCCCTGTGGTAAAGTCACATTTCAAAACTATTCATCATTTTATAGCACTTGAGAGTTAGATCGGCCTCTATTGTGAAACTATGAAATCTATCTATGCATCTATCCTTCTTGTCAGTAGTTATCTAGGTCTCAAAATTCAAAGAAATTGCTTCTGGGACTTGGAAAACATTAAAGGATTTAATCAATGTTGCAGTTACCCCAGCTCAACAACATCAGAAGTCTCTTGTGTCAAACCATACCAAGCAATCATATAACTCCTATTAACATGTAGCACTGTTTATAAAAGGATTAACTTACTTTTTATGCTCATTATTGGTATCAATTAATGAGCTGCATGTAGACATTTTGAGAACAGGTTTTGAAGTATCCACTTTATCTTCAGCTAACTGTTCTGAGAACCCTAGAAGAAAATGTCAAAAACAGTCAAAATATGTAAAATAGTCCTATAGCTGAAAATAAAGAAATTATTTATGAAAATACATTTCCTCACAAAGCCAGTACAAGATATTCTCCATCATTGTTTTTCTGATAGATCACTAACATCACCTGCTGGGTCGCTGACAGTGCCTTGGTGCTGTAGATGTCTTTTCTCCATCTTCTGAAGGTCCATTTTGGACACCAGGTGACACTTGTGGTCATCGGGGACAGAAAAGCACCACAGCTAAACCAAACAGGAACAGGTTTGTTACACAACTAGTGGAATGTCGTCATCTGATAGCACAGACTGAGTCAGATAGTGAGAGTGAGCTGTTAAGGACTGTGTGCCTCAGTCACTCACCTGTCCATCAGTTGAGCCAGTGATAAGGTGCCTGTTCTCCTCCAAGAAGAAAACACTGAGTAGGGGAGAGCCTTAAGAATTGAAGAATTTGCTTTGGGTAGGTCGGTAGTAAATATTATATTATTAATAATAAAGCAGAGCCCTGACTCCTACTACCACTATACTTACTGTAGCATGCCATTAAACATAAATAGTTAAATGCTTAATGATTAGCTTTGACACCTATCATTTGATATTTATTATATGGATATATAATAACAATTCCTGATTTCAATAGATCCCACTAATATATGCGATTAAACCACCTTTACTGTACAAAGTGAATAAAGGTGTGTACGTTTTTTTACAATATTTTTAAGAGTTAATATCATACCTGAAAGCACAAAAGACTGGTAGCAAACAGCTTCAGTTTTTAAATCCAACACCTGCAAAGAGACACTTTCTATTAATAACAATTACAGTTTGTGCAGTTGATATAAATGAATGTAAAAGTGGGATATTTATTATGTTCCTTACTTACTATCATTAGTAAATATTTTTGCAGTACCTTAAAAGTGCGATCCTCTGAAGTTGTGACAAGAATGTTTTTATTCCAGGGACAGAACTCTGCTGACGTCAACGGTCCCAGGTGATTGGTAAAGGTAAAAATCACTTCATGTCTCTGATGTGAAAAATAACAATTTTGATTAGAGTGACAGCCTGTGATGGCTACAGCAAATAAACAATATGACACATATTTTAGATGTGTGTGAGGTATAACATAGAGAAGTAAAAGAAAGAGCAGTATTTGTAATCCATGTGAGAAATAGAAAGTAACATATGGAACAAACCCATAGGCCATATACATTCAGTGAGGATTTATGTGCACAAAGGAATACTGAAAAGTAACATTATGTTGTACCTTTGAGCTGAGAATATACAAAGTTGATCCCGAGCATGCAGCCACTCGTTCATCAGAGAAACAGAATGAAAGATGGACGACTTCTCCCAGTAAAGTCCCAATAACTGTTCCAGCAGCAACTTTACCTGCAAACAAATGAGTCTGTTTATAAGCAAAGCAAATGACGTACAGGACCATAGTAGACATCAGTGGGCTATCTGGATATTTTTCACTAGATGGCAGGCTTCTTAAGAGTTTCACTCAGGGAAATGATCATACTCACAGTATATGATATCATATGATTTGTGCCACAGGGTTGGCTTGTAACTAATTAGGGAACTAAACTGGTAGGGCAATATAATGAGGGTTGGGAGAAAAAATATGTAGTTCAGAATAAAATAAACACTGGATTAAAACTCTTGTTGAAAACCACCTTTGGCCACGGCAGCAACTATGTTTTGCACTACCAAGAGATACATATTTCCTCACCCTCCTGTGTTCTCCTGTGGCACAGTTCAATATCCCAGACAACGATATAGTCAGGAGAGGCAGAACAAAGAAGAACAGGTCCACTTAGTTTCCCAAAGGTCATGGCACTGATCTCACCATGGTGGCCTGTTAGCAGCAGGGGCTGTGGACAAACAGACTCTGGTAAAATATGCAATGTAGTATAATAAGTTATGTGTGGCTCTGTGATAGATCAATCTTGTCATTCTCCATCTTAAAAAAAGCAATATAAAATATGTATCCATGTCAGATATAATTTAGTCTTACCTTAGTGAGGCAAATGTTTTAATTAGACAGGCCGACATTGTATTAACTTTTGTTTTATATGTACAGAATGTTGAAAAACAGGCTATTTCATATTAAAAAACATACCCTATTCAAATACACCTACACATGAGGACTTAAACATAAACTAGCTATCCTGGGGTTTGCACTTGCAGTCATGTTAACTAACGTTAGCTACCTAGCCAATTTAATTCTTAAAAAGTGTACATAAATACAAACCTTGTTATCTTTATCCATGTTACTGTAAATTAACATGTTCTTGCCCTCCAGTGGTATACCACAATAAGTGTGACAACATGCTAGCTGTCGGTGTGACAGAAGTCTATCACAAGGTAAACTGAGTATTTCAGTCACCATATTTGCTCCTGTCAGGAAACTCTGGTGGAGTGCCGCGCCAGCAGACAACGCTAATGAATTCCCGTTAAAAGTAACCGAGGAGTCATGCCGTAATACAGGTACTTTTGCTTCACCAACAGTGACATTAAAGTTAGTTAATGTTTAAGGAAGAGATGTAGTTTCTTCTACACAAAAGTTGTAGGTGGACATGTTTCGCAGGTTGCTAGGACACCGACACGTCATCAACTTCCGTTAACAGCAGCCTACAAATAAACGATTCACACAAGTTAAAAAAAACGTAAGTAATTCAAATGTGCATTGCCAATCATGTTTTATACCTTAAATATGTAACGTCCACGCTTCCGTTTTTTTTAACGCTACACGTTACTGTGCGTTACCATTAAATGTATCTTCTTTAAAAATATATTTTCTAACACATTCATGGTTGCTTCCTTTTTGTACCTCTTCGTTTGACCACAAGATGGCGATCACTGCTCACCTTAGGGCCTTAGGAAGTACTGACAGGCCCTGCTTCAAGACATGTTGTAAAGTAGTAGGCTATATTTTAACAACACAATATACAAATAGTATACTTCTAATTAATTCAATCACAACTTGCAAATCAATGACTGGATGAGATTAAAAACAACAATACATGTTTTACTTTTGGAAATCCCTACACTGAATAGGTTAAACCAGCCCATTCTTCCTTTTCCTTGGAAACTGTCTTGTGTTTGGTGGTGGTTGCAAATGGACCACATACAACATATAATGTCTGACAGTATTCTCCTTCCTCTCTTGGTGCTGGGGTAATTTCCTCAATATGTTGAGGTGTTTAATGTTGTAGATCAATAAATGATTTTTCAAGCAACCCAAAGTAGGCTACCTGCTATAACTAACTTGGAGCTTTATGTTCTTTGTCAAAATGAAAGCTGGGAAGTGTTGCAATGCCTAGCCAGATTAACCAACACACTCGTCAGAAAGGGATATGCAAAATTGGCAGAGCCCCCTCCAAGCTCAGCAGCTGGGAAATATTCCACTGGATGTTATGACTAGAAAAGGGAGAGGGCTCATATGCTACACTGATGCAACTTTCAGCAATGAAGAATGATTGTAATCTCTTCTCACGTCTTTAAGTGTCAAACATGTGAAGGTATTGTGAAAGACTCCTCTATCTTTGTACAAGGGAGGCAAAATAAGACTGGGAGCAAAGTCAGATTCTTAAACTGTATCGAACAGGTTGAGACTAGATCTCAAGCATCACCATAGTGGATGCTGTGGTCCTCATTATTTAGTGGGAATGCTGATACAGCATTCCCACTATCTGTTCTTCTACGCACGAAATTCTTTATTATTCTGCCGGGTTATTTTGCGCCTCTTCTGCTCCCACATTCCACATCGCAGAAACTCCGTTCAAACATCAAAACGTTCAGCTCGGTCGGGAATCGATGGCTAATACTTTTCTCATTCATAACTTCATAATTCCAGAGATACATCCCATAATTCATCAAATTTTGAACATGGAAGTCAATGGAGAAACTCTTCAGACTTGAAAAATCTTCATGCGACTTCAACTGCTTACTGCGACTTCATACTTTCACTCAGAAACCTAATTCCAACTTTAAAATGTTACACATCTTTCTGACATTATTCGTGTAACACAACTTTTAAATCTGATTCATACTTTTAGAGATTTTAAACATTGTTCAGACCTTGGTAAAGAGGCCCTCTTCAGATTTTAGAGTGCGTGATGTCACAGCTAGAGTGGAGGACAGATTGAATTTTGCCTTCATATTTTCTTTTAAACCTGCCATAATTCCCAAACCCTACATTCCTGAGACATAATTCTTCATGAGAAATGTAGGAAAACATCTCGTAGCTTGAAAAATAAAAAATAATTAAGCAAAATAATTAAACAAAATGCCTCTTGAGGGCATGAAGTGACAAGAACTTTCAACATGTCTCCATTAAACCCCATTGTAAATTCAGCCTCATCTTTCCCCACCACAGCAGCCGCACACCTTTAGTTAATCTGCCAAAAAGGCCACATTATTAACCCCAAAGTACACAACAAGTACACTTCAGATGCTCAAGTTCCTTGACATGCTTCACGCTTTGAAATTTCACCGATATCTGTTACGGTTCGTCAACAAAACGTTCACATGTAAGAGGTTTATCTCTCATTCAGAACAATGAAAATGCTCTCCTCTCACTGATTACTGCACATCACCATGGAAACCTTTGATCTCCGGACACGTCGTTAGCTCAAATATAAACACCTGTGTCATGGAACACGATGATGTCATAACTCCAACTGACATGCTCAGAGCAGCAGATTTCAGATCACACAGCTCTACATCAAATCTGATGTTACGTAATGTGGTGTTACTATGGCAACGCATCCCTCGCCATAAAACAGCAGCAGACTTCAGATAATGGTTAATGGTCCTGCCCTCAACAGCTCTACGTCAATTATGGGGTGTCTTCATATGCCGTTTCCATGGAAACGCATCCCTCGCCATAAAACACGATGTCGCTGTAACTCCAATGGACACGGTCCGAATGTCCCCCAAACTTCGCTTGTATATCACCGGTCCATGCCTCAACAGCTTTACGCCAAATCTGAGATCTCACCATAGGCTGTTGCCATGGAAACGCATCCCTCACCATAAAACACGATGTCGCTGTAGCTCCAATGGAAACGGTCCGGTCGTCCCACAATCTTCACCTGTATATCACCTCTCCATGCCTCAACAGCTCTACGTCAAATCTGACATCTCACCATATGCCGTTTCCATGGAAACGCATCCCTCGCCATAAAAGACGATGTCGCTATAACTCCTATGAAAATGTTAAAAAAGCGCTCAAACTTCACATGTGTGCTAACAGTCCAGCCGTGAAGACATCTACAAAAAAAACATCTACGATTTCTTCAATTGCCGTTGCCATGGCAACACAATGCTCACCATGAAACACGGTTTTTTCATAACTTTAGTGAAAATGCTCCAAACGGCCCAAAACTTCACAGGTTTGGTAACGATGCAGCCATCAACGCATCTAGAGATAGATAGATAGATCGTACTTTATTGATCCCAAATTGGGAAATTGTTTTTGTTACAGCAGCATAAAGGCATTTTACAATAAAACAAAATATACAAGAATAGAAATAAAATAAAATAAAATATAAAATAAAATATAAAATATACATGTCAAAATACAAAATAGAAAATATACATACAGATATTATATATATATATATATATATATATACAAATATATATATATTCAAAATATATGGAATTATGGAGTATTAAATATGAAACAGATTATGTGTGAGTAAAATGTACAAGGTGGTTTTATTTCTAGAGAAACTATGGAGCAGAGAGTTCTCTTCCAGCCAGAGGTGATTTGTTGTACAGTGATATTGCAGTGGGCAGGAATGTTTTCCAGTATCTGTCCTTGTGACAGGGGAGCTGCAGCATTCTGTTGGAGAAGGAGCTCCGTTGACTGTCCAGCTGCAGGTGGAGAGGATGGGTGGGGTTATCCATGATGGACAACAGCCTGTTCAATCTAAGCGTATTATGGGATGTCATCAAATGCTGTTGGCATGGCGACAGATCATTCGCCATCAAGATAGTTCAAAAGTTTGCAGTTCAAATATTCTGCTGCTTTTCCAAGCCTTTTTACTTTATTTTCTTTTCTCATCACACATTCAAGCCCCCAGTGTTCATGTATCATTTCAATCTAAATTCTTCACTTTCTTCTTACACATTACATTTCAGCATAGCAGTTTAGCGTCAGCTTTTCAGCATAAAGCATTCCCACTAGCAATTTCTTCAGGAATTGCATTCTCTAGTTGTATTTGCTGTTCAGATGCTAAATTCTGGAAGCATCTGAACTACAAATCAGGTTTGCCTACAAACTTGGCCCAGGCAACTAGAAAACACATCCCTAGTATTGCAAATGGAGGTTAACAAACATGTGTTTTTCTGTCATGTGTGCAGTTTAGAACAAGAGGAAGAGGGTCATCATACGTACAGCAGACACTGATGTCGTGGCAATCAATAACAGGTGCTTTTTCCTAACCCTGTGCTGCCATGCCCTTCTGAATGAGTTTGGTTGAAGGGGGGAACAGAGTGGCAACCACTTCTACTGGACTCAACGCTGTATGTGCTCATGTGCCCTCTGTTACTTCTCAGGAGATTGCAAGAACTACAAATCGTTGTATCAGTGGACTGTATGGAAAGAAACAAATATGAACATTAGTATTATCAGCATTTTTGTTCGCATATATTTTCTATATATTCACAATATGTAGGCTACTAAACATTGGCAAGTTCCACATTGGACTTCTTCTTTTTTTTAATTGTAATTTTAGGTTTATTTATAAATGAATGTGATTTTCAAGTCATTAAAGGTGGGGTAGGTAAGTTTGAGAAACCGGCTCGAGATACACTTTTTGTTATATTCCATGGAATGCTCTTAACATCCCGATAGCAATGAATATCTTAAGTGCTTTGACAAAAAATCCATACAAAAATTTCATCTGTGGAAGCCGTAATTCCGTAAAAAGTACGACCAATCATTTTAGTCGGCCCGGCTAAAATAACTGGATGGCCTACCTGCCTGTCAGCCTTCCATCTGTGCACAAACTTATCTCGTGCCCTCATTGGTCATGTGCGCGTTCGTGTGTGTTGGAGGAGGGGCTCTATAAGGAAGTGGCAGATTTTCTCCGGTTGTGTATTTTCAAATTCTAGCGATCTCGAGCCGGTTTCTCAAACTTACCTACCCCACCTTTAAACAATACTGAAATGTTAAAAGTATGCTGTGCCATGAATAAGCCTGTTAATATAAGTGCATACAGTAAGCCTACTTCAATCACAATTGTGCAAAAATAATATATAAAAAGAATAGAGTTGTAACAAGCCATTGCCTGCCTACAACTGGGGTGTCTACATTTACTTTGGTTTGTCACTATTTAAACAATAAACGTATTATCAAAACAAAAAAATGCATTTGAGTTGATTATGTAAAAAAATGCCTAATGTACTAAACTCATAACTATTTTTGGAGGTCATGGACCTCATTGGAGCAGAAGTCCAATCAGATACCTCATCATATACCTAGTAATACTGCTAAACTGTCTTGCTTAATTCATAAATATAATAATAATAATACAAATGTCCTACATGAGCTTATAACTGTCTTAATGCGGCATACGAACAGCAAATAAATGCTACTGCAGTGGCTGCAGGAAATACACCAGAGGATACTAGGTCTTAAGTGGATTTCATGTCGTCCTGTTTGAGTGGCTAAAGGATAAGCCGTTATAAAAAGCATGAATGGAGAGGGGAATGCTGGGAAGTGTAGTTCTTGGCAGTAGCTAGCGGATATGACGGGTGTGTTATGTAGCTTGTAGCCGGGTGTCGTCTGCCCTCTGCTTTGCCGTAGTTGGATGATTCAGTCGACGTTGACAGTCCTTGGGATATGACTGTGCTTTTGTAGTAGAGCTAACTTTAGCTATACCGTTAGCTGGTTGTCAGGTTTTAGGATTACGTTGACCGAAAAAGAGGAATTCGAGTGCCAACGCATTATTTGGACTAACTCGTGATTTTCGTTAGCCTTAAGATTTTTTTAAATATGACGTTGTTAATGTTATTGTTAATAAGGAAGCTAACTTAACTTTAGCTAGATGACTAGCTAGTGTGTCATCAACTTGTGAATCTCACAACTTATTCACTCCATAACAATCCTAACGATTCACCGTTAAGAGGTAGCTAGCAGGGAAATTGCTAGCCGTCGTATTAGCCAAGTAGCATTTTAAAAACGTGCACGGAAAAGCCGAAGGAACTTAGACACAGTAAGATTCGCTAGCATAGTGAAGCTAGCCGGTTGGAATTTGTGAAATGAAAAAGGCGCAGTCTGACACATTGGGGTTTGTTCCTCAAAAGGACATCGTATACAACAAACTTCTGCCCTATGCAGAAAAGCTAGATGATGAATCAAATGATATTTTGAGTAAAATAAAAGGAAACTTGTGCCGAGCTGTACAGCTCAGAGAGATATGGCCCGGTGTGCTGTTTTGGACAAGGAAACTCTCCACGTAAGTAGCAGTACAGTAGCTAACGTTCATCTTCGGTACCCTCACTTAAATGTTGTATTTGTAACACATTAAAAAAAACTTCTGATCTTGAGCTTCATAACATATTGTGCAACATATCTCTGTGTACATGTGTCTTTGACATTGAACATATAAGTGTTGCTTGCCTAACCGTTTGTTCCTGTTGCAACTACATTCTGGTCAAAGTCACGAACTGTAAAAAGAATGTGTTGTTTATGGGTTAACTCTAGATGTTCGATAACGTGTTATGTTGTGCCTTGAAACTACAACTGCCCATTGTTTAAAGAAACGATCTGGGCTTCATAATTAGAGGGAAACCTTGTGAAATACACTGTTTGTTTGTTTGTAGCCTTTATTTAACCAGGTTAAAAAATCCCATTGAGATCAACGATCTCTTTTTCAAGGAAGACCTGCGGTACATTAGTTACACATAAAAACAACAGAAAACAAAAGGACATCACAACATAATTACAGGGGTATACATTAGCAACCTATTTACAGTGACAGGTATCCAATAACAATTCATCCAGCCGTGCTTTAAAAATGATGCAAGGGAATCAAAATGCTCAGTTTCAATGTTTTTTGCATAGTGTTTCAATGTTTTTTGCATAGTGTTCCAATGTTTTTTGCATTGTGTTCCAAGCTAGAGGAGCAGCGCACATAAAAGCTTTAGTACCTAAAACAGTCCTAGCACTTGGCACATGTAATAAGAACACATCCTGGGATCTCAGGCAATAGCTACTTGCCACTCTCCGTGAGATCAAAGAGCATATATACCTGGCCCAGGCACTGTATTGTTGTTTGTTGTTTATTTAAGGATTCCCATTAGAGCACATGGGTGCGTCTAATCTTCCTGGGATCCTGCACATAGATATACAATACAGACATACAAATGCATTTCAAACAACTTACACTAAACAGATACAGACAGTATAGCATAATGTACCTTATTGTTATTAAAGTTGTGCTTGTGTTATGACTGACATTTTTTATTTATTCTTAAGGTCAGGAGACAATTTACAAAATATCTTAGAATCAGATACCTTTATTTGTCCCACAGAGGGGAAATGTAAAATCTCAAATATAAATAACACGTTTTAATGTTATGGAGTCATTCGCTTCCTGTGAAGTTGCTTCAAACAACACACATGTTTTGATATTCAGTGTAATGTTGAGGTCATTATTTGTTATTTGTTCACATGCTAAATGCTAAACAGATGAGTCATGGCATACTGTTCATTCTTACTTTATGAAACACAACTTATCCCAACATAGTGTAACTTACAACCTTTTTGAATTGATCTAATAGGTATTTAATAATGAATAATAAAGATGAAGATAAAATATTGTGCATATTACAGTACATCATTAGATTGTGGATTAATGTGTTTGGTTGCTGTGCTGTCTTTAATCCTTTTCAGTCCCCAGTGCTGGTGCAATGCTCTGTACACATGTGAGTCACTGCCGGCTCAGAGACGGAAAGTTTACTGTTGAGTTGACCCAGATTCTGTTCCCTAGTTTTTTAGCATTTTAACAGTGATGGAAATATGTATTAGTCATTTTTAAAGGTCTCAACACAGTTTATGCAGCTTCAGTTGTGTTTAAAAACCTGCTCTTGTTTATTCTACTTGTGTGTTTTTACACACAAGGGAACATAAGCACCATACGTTAATGTTGTTCATGCTACTCACAGGGTCACTGAAAACGTATGCATGTTCAAACTGGAGCAATTATCCCTAAATATGTATCTTTTATTTAGGTATATGAGACTGTATGGGCGGAAGTTCAGCAAAGAAGACCATGTGCTGTTCATCAAGTTGCTCTACGAGCTAGTGACGATCCCCAAACTGGAGATCAGCATGATGCAGGGCCTTGCTCGGCTTCTTATCAACCTCCTCAAGTAAGACTGCCCCAACTGTTCTATGTGTACACAATGCAAATATGCACTTTAAATACAAAGCAAAATGTAATATCTAGTGTTAATGGTTTTCTGTGAGAGCTAAGTTAAATGCTAAAAATCCTGCAACCTCACCACTGATATCAATTTTGTGAAAGTTATGCTGTATGATAACCTAGGCTCTTTGTGTTATTCTCATCTATCTGCACGTCTGATTTATCTTGCAGGAAAAGAGAGCTACTGTCACGGGAGGACCTTGAGTTGAACTGGAGACCGCTGTATGAGCTGTACGACAGGATTCTCTTCTCCAAGACAGAGCATCTGGGTCTCAACTGGTTCCCCAAGTAGGCCCTCAGTTATTCACTGCTGCTGTTGATACTTTTTGTTGCTTCATGCTAAATCAAATAATTGAGGAAATGAAATGGACCTTTGATGAGGCTGGTGTGTTCAATGTATTTAACATGTTCACGGAAGGTGGAGGTGTAGTAAACTATATGTTTATTTGCCACATTTGGACATTAACAAGACCTTTGTTTTAATTACACTTTAGTCATCAATCACGAGCAGGATTTCTAGAATGCGCCCCCCCTAATAATTTTTCTAGGCTGTTGATAGTTAAGTAGTTATTTAATACATATATTTTTGAAAAATGTAACAATCATTTTGGCATGCATTCCCATCATGGAAAACAGAAGATATCAAGTGACAGAATTTCTGGTGTTGGAAAAGCTAATGTTGACGACTAAGACTGATGTCACTGAATATTAAATGTTCTTGGAGGTAAGATTTATTTTCTCTTGGAATTGATCATTAACAGGCAATACCTCTGTATTGGCTTGCACTAATCAATACTTAAATGACCATTTCCCTGATGTTCTTAGAGTATCACACAAAGGCCCATCCCTTTTTAAATGCCTTTTTTTATTCCACATATTTAATCCATAATCAAAGACTTTGATATTGTATTAATAAGTATATGACATGGAAGTCTAATCATTGTTTGACATTTAGGGTCTAATTGTTCACTTTGTTAATTATGTGCTCTCACAACTCTAAAGTACACACAGAATATTGCAATCATTTAGAGACATGGATACTATTATATATCAAGGGACATTTGAACATTCTTCTTAGGTTATGGGTTTCAGTAGTTCTACTAAAATCTTATTGTGTTTGCAAGATTGGACCAGTTCTTGGGAAACAAAGGGAACATTTTGTGCGCCACATACCTTTTCATAACTGTACCTTATACAGGGAACACTGTCCACTATGACCTTTACACAGTTTTAGAAAGCAGTTCTAAGTAGTTGTCGATTTATTCTATGCAACACCCTTATAAAGTCCCTATGATGTAGCAAGCAGTGCGAGGTGCTCTTTTATGGTGCTATGGGAACATTGACCCTTTTTTTTAACACGTCACTGTTACTTTACAGCTGATGAAAGCAGGCTACTTTGGCTCATTTCCAGCTCAACTCTTTCAAAACTCTACTAACGCACACAAAACTGATTCTCTGAAATGGCATAATAAATTGTGATGCAAAGTATGTTCATATTTTTCAGTTATTGGCACTTTGTTGTGTGCTGAATGTGTTCTTTATGCCTTTGTCTCCTTTCACATTCAGTTCTCCAAGGCCTCGTTCATCCTCTAAACACTTAATGATAAAATTGGTTCAGAGGTGGTAAGGAAAATACTTCTCTTTGTGTTTTACTTTGAATTCATCTTTTGAGGCACTTGTTTTTGTTTTTATTATTTTTTTATACATTGCATGTGAAAACCAAAACTGGACACCCCACATTGTGACAGAGGAAAAGTCAAGACTTAAGCAATGTTAACATTTCACTCATATTGGAGACTGCCGCACTGCAGCTAACATATTTTTTTACTCTTCTCCTATCCCCCATATCAAAAATGAGACAACAGTGTAGTTTATTTCTATCTATAGTGTGTTATGTGGCAGCAATAAAGTAACAATATAAAAAAATATTAGGAAGTAAACCGTTTATTATATGCAACATGAATTCCTCTATATGCTGCTTAACAGTGGGATTAGTATTACTTTATATGTTTTTGGTTTAGTTTCGCTGTTTTCCCTACTTAGCCATACCTTCAGTACGACGCAGCATTTTCAGGAGTCACACAGGAACGCACATTCCTCCTCTCCTGGAATGTTTTGGGGTGAACGAGAGAGTTCACTTAAACTCGGATACAAAGGTCATATAGTGTAGTCTGGGCTCCCTTCAGCCTCTGAGTGTCTGAGCAACTTGTAATGGGACACTCGGTTTGACTAGTTCTTGCTAATGGATTTGCAGTGCATGAGTTGGTACTTGGTCTGTGGCTGGTGTGTTTCAGGCTTACACTGCTAAACATTTGAGCTATAGTCATGCACTTAAATAGTGTCAGCTGCTTGAGTGTCACCTATAATTCAAGTTTTGTTAGAATGTTAAATGTAGAGGATGACATCTACAAGAAGACTGTAAATATTTTGAAAATAAGTGACCAGTTGTTGAGTGGAATTGGCTGGGCATTTCCAACAAGGCATGGCTTGAGCTTGCATGCAAACAGATCGGTGGGATTGTGGGCTGGGAGCTCAAAAGCTGTGGTTATATCGGTCAGGAGCTTTATGTGACGATGTGAAGATAATCATGTCAGGAGTTTGTGATGTGTAAGACATTTTATAATTAGTCGTTAATCCAGAACCACCTCTGAAAAATTGTTCGAGCTGTGATCGAATTGAAATATTTGTGTTATGAATGAACATTAATTGAATTATGAATCCATATATTGGCATGAGGCCATCCAGGAAGGTCAACAGGAAACAACAATTGGCACTTTATTATCTGAATTGATTACAGTCCGATAATAATGACTTTTTATTACGATTTTCTCACTTCACACCAGATCCTAAGGTTTCCTCGTTCACTGTACACCACAGGCGTGTAAAGAAGTTTCTGTGTGCATGCAATCAAAGTCAAGTTGCATTGGTGTGGAGATTGTTTAACATCACTGTTTCTGGGGGGGTGGATTTGACATGCCATAACATTCCTCTGTCATTCTGTTTTTTACAGCTCTGTGGAAAACGTGCTGAAAACACTTGTGAAAAGCTGCAGACCGTAAGTACATCTCATTTAATGATGTTTCTATAACTGTCTCTTCTATTTGCATTTTGGCTCCTTTGGGGTATGTGCAGGAAAACATTAGCGGTATATTAGTCTAAATCAATATTGCATTTAGTAAGTTAAAAAGACATTAAATAATAGAAAGAGGGATGTATAAAAAATAGTTATTTTGTTCTAGCTGAGAAGTACCCTCATTTAATTATAAGTGGATGCTGCTGCGGATAAGGAAGAGTTCAATGTGTTCATAATTCCAAAGCTTTCCTGCCACCAGCAGCTACCTGATTGTTTTCCCTCTAGCAGCGCGCCTGCAGGTATCTTAGGAGACTCCTAGGACTCGTCCCTCAGTTTGCACTTAGGCAGATAATCCTATTATATCTAATTCTGTCTTGTGTGAGAGTTTCCTGTCACTGTGAGAAGTTGTGGTCAGCTGCGGTCAGCTGCTGCGACGCTGTTGATCATTGGTGAGGCCGAGGGTAGTAGCAATGGTTGGA